>NW_027139955.1:0-70000 GCF_035084215.1 Heptranchias perlo | reverse complement strand
CTGCCCTGGGAGTGTTTGATGGGACAGTGTAGAGGGAGCTTTACTCTGTATCTAACCCTGTACCTGACCCTGGGAGTGTTTGACGGGACAGTGTAGAGGGAGCTTTACTCTGTATCTAACCCTGTACCTGCCCTGGGAGTGTTTGATGGGACAGTGTAGAGGGAGCTTTACTCTGTATCTAACCCTGTACCTGCCCTGGGAGTGTTTGATCGGACAGTGTAGAGGGAGCTTTACTCTGTATCTAACCCTGTACCTGCCCTGGGAGTGTTTGATGGGACAGTTTAGAGGGAGCTTTACTCTGTATCTAACCCTGTACCTGCCCTGGGAGTGTTTGATCGGACAGTGTAGAGGGAGCTTTACTCTGTATCTAAACCCTGTACCTGCCCTGGGAGTGTTTGACGAGACAGTGTAGAGGGAGCTTTACTCTGTATCTAACCCTGTACCTGCCCTGGGAGTGTTTGACGAGACAGTGTAGAGGGAGCTTTACTCTGTATCTAACCCTGTACCTGCCCTGGGAGTGTTTGATGGGACAGTGTAGAGGGAGCTTTACTCTGTATCTAACCCTGTACCTGCCCTGGGAGTGTTTGATCGGACAGTGTAGAGGGAGCTTTACTCTGTATCTAACCCTGTACCTGCCCTGGGAGTGTTTGACGGGACAGTGTAGAGGGAGCTTTACTCTGTATCTAACCCTGTACCTGCCCTGGGAGTGTTTGATGGGACAGTGTAGAGGGAGCTTTACTCTGTATCCAACCCTGTACCTGCCCTGGGAGTGTTTGATGGGACAGTGTGGAGGGAGCTTTACTCTGTATCTAACCCTGTACCTGCCCTGGGAGTGTTTGACGGGACAGTGTAGAGGGAGCTTTACTCTGTATCTAACCCTGTACCTGCCCTGGGAGTGTTTGATGGGACAGTGTAGAGGGAGCTTTACTCTGTATCTAACCCTGTACCTGCCCTGGGAGTGTTTGATGGGACAGTGTAGAGGGAGCTTTACTCTGTATCTAACCCTGTACCTGCCCTGGGAGTGTTTGACGGGACAGTGTAGAGGGAGCTTTACTCTGTATCTAACCCTGTACCTGCCCTGGGAGTGTTTGATGGGACAGTGTGGAGGGAGCTTTACTCTGTATCTAACCCTGTACCTGCCCTGGGAGTGTTTGACGGGACAGTGTAGAGGGAGCTTCCCTCTGTATCTCACCCTGACACAGTTCCTTCCTGCTAGCATCTCTCTGGTCTCCAGGTCGACACCCCTCGTCTGTTCGCTCTCGTTAATTGGTGCCTGCCGAGTTTCTTTATTTGCTGCAATACAGTCGACCATTCTGAATAATTAAAACAACGTCTCCACAGGTAGACAGAACATTGGCCCTGATCCATCGCTAGTGGTCCAAAAGATTAAGGACACAGTCCCAGATTCGGAGAGAAACCTTGGTAAATATTTTTCCCTTGCTATCTGAAAGCAGCGAACCTCGCTACACGAGGCCTCACCATCGACGCTGGCCAAATGGTACAATTTTAAAGGGGGGACGCGGGGACAGAGAGACCTGGGGGTGCGTGTACACCAATCTTTGGCGGTGGCAGGACAGGTTGAGAAGGCTGTTAAAGCATACGGAGATCCTGGACTTTATTAATAGAGGCACAAAAGCAAGGGAGTTGTGCTAAACCCTTTATAAAACACTGGTTGGGCCTCAGCTGGAGAATTGTGTCCAATTCTGGGCACCGCACTTTAGGAAGGATCTCCAGGCCTTCGAGAGGGTGCGGAGGAGATTTACCAGAATGGGAGCAGGGCTGGTAAAAAGTTAAAAACAGTGGATGTCCAAAGGGACTTAGGGGTTCAGTTCCATCGATCATTGAACAGGTGCAGAAAATAATCAAGAAGGCCAATGGAACGCTGGCCTTAATATCTAGAGGACTAGAGTACAAGGGGGCAGAAGTTATGCTGCAGCTATACAAAACCCTGGTCAGACCGCACCTGGAGTACTGTGAGCAGTTCTGGGCACCGCACCTTCGGAAGGACATATTGGCCTTGGAGGGAGTGGAGCGTAGGTTTACTGGAATGATACCCGGACTTCAAGGGTTAAGTTACGAGGGAGAGATTACACAAATTAGGGTTGTATTCTCTGGAGTCTCGAAGGGTAAGGGGTGATCTGATCGAAGTTTATAAGATATTAAGGGGAACGGATAGAGAGAAACTATTTCCGCTGGTTGGGGATTCTAGGAGTAGGGGGCACAGTCTAAAAATTAGAGCCAGACCTTTCAGGAGCGAGATTAGAAAACATTTCTACACACAAAGGGTGGTAGAAGTTTGGAACTCTCTTCTTTTGTGGACGTAGCGCCTTTAATGTCGAGATTGCTGGTTTCATGAAGCCCCGTTACTAAGGCAGGGTTAAGTACCTCGTTCTGTTGGAGCAGCGTAGACCAGATGGAGGTTTGGAGGTCAACGAGAGAGCTGGATAGCCTGACTAGCGATCGAATGTCCCACCCTGACCGGTGGGGGTGGACCAGAGGACGTGTGTTGACACAACACCAGACCGAAGAGTAGGGAGGAGTTTTGGGAGGAGCAAGCCTCTGGATCGCCTCCAGAAGGTGACTGCCCTTGACATCAAGGTAGCATTTGACCGAGTGTGGCACCAAGGAGCCCGAGTAAAATTGAAGTCAATGGGAATCGGGGGGGAAAACTCTCCAGTGGCTGGAGTCATACCTTGCACAAAGGAAGATGGTAGTGGTTGTTGGAGGCCAATCATCTCAGCCCCAGGACATTGCTGCAGGAGTTCCTCAGGGCAGTGTCCTTGGCCCAACCATCTTCAGCTGCTTCATCAATGACCTTCCCTCCATCATAAGGTCAGAAATGGGGATGTTCGCTGATGATTGCACAGTGTTCAGTTCCATTCGCAACCCCTCAAATAATGAAGCAGTCCGAGCCCGCATGCAGCAAGACCTGGACAACATCCAGGCTTGGGCTGATATGTGGCAAGTAACATTCGCGCCAGACAAGTGCCAGGCGATGACCATCTCCAACAAGAGAGAGTCCAACCACCTCCCCTTGACATTCAACGGCATTACCATCGCCGAAACCCCCACCATCAACATCCTGGGGGGTCACCATTGACCAGAAACTTAACTGGACCAGCCATATAAATACTGTGGCAACAAGAGCAGGTCGGAGGCTGGGTATTCTGCTGGGAGTGACTCCCCAAAGCCTTTCCGCCATCTACAAGGCACAAGTCAGGAGTGTGATGGAATACTCTCCACTTGCCTGGATGAGTGCAGCTCCAACAACAATCCTGGACCGGAATCGATTGCCTGAGGGAGCCAGAGAGGAATTTTCCAGAGTATTTTTTCTGTTTGTTGGCCCGGCAACGTTCTCCCTCTTCACCCCTCTCCCGGGAGCTTGCACGGGTTCCAGGCGCCGATGAGTGTAGGGGCAATCTTTCCTGGCCCATTGCCCTGTCCTTACATCTGTCGCTCTCGTGAGAATCCTCCCGGGAGGCTTCAGAGAGGCGCAAGGGAAGAAAAGAAAGGCAAAGGGGTTCGGTGGCCAAAGGTTTCGGGGGTGGGTTTTAAGGTCGGGGGTCTCAGAGGGAGGTCGGAGGGGCTTAGGGAGGGAATTCCAGAGCGTAGGGTCCAGGCAGCTGAAGGCACGGCCGCCAGTGGTGGAGCGATGGGAATCGGAGGATGGACACATACTGATTGGATAATAAGAGTCTGAATGGGGGAGAGGAGCAGAGGGATCTGGGGGTACAGATACACAAATCACCAAAAGTAGAGACGCAGGTTAATAAGGCCATAAAAAAAGGCAAATCAAACACTGGGGTTCATTTCTAGAGGGATAGAATTGAAAAGCAGAGAAGTTATGTTAAACTTGTATAGAACCTTGGTTAGACCACACTTGGAGCACTGGGCACAGTTCTGGTCTCCATGTACCTTGGTTAGACCACACTTGGAGCACTGTGCACAGTTCTGGTCTCCATATACCTTGGTTAGACCACACTTGGAGTACTGGGCACAGTTCTGGTCTCCATATACCTTGGTTAGACCACACTTGGAGCACTGTGCACAGTTCTGGTCTCCATATACCTTGGTTAGACCACACTTGGAGCACTGTGCAAAGTTCTGGTCTCCATATACCTTGGTTAGACCACACTTGGAGCACTGTGCACAGTTCTGGTCTCCATATACCTTGGTTAGGCCACACTTGGAGCACTGTGCAAAGTTCTGGTCTCCATATACCTTGGTTAGACCACACTTGGAGCACTGTGTACAGTTCTGGTCTCCATATACCTTGGTTAGACCACACTTGGAGCACTGTGCAAAGTTCTGGTCTCCAAATACCTTGGTTAGACCACACTTGGAGCACTGTGCACAGTTGTGGTCTCCATGTACCTTGGTTGGACCACACTTGGAGCACTGTGCACAGTTCTGCTCTCCATATACCTTGGTTAGGCCACACTTGGAGCACTGTGCACAGTTCTGGTCTCCATATACCTTGGTTGGACCACACTTGGAGCACTGTGCACAGTTCTGGTCTCCATATACCTTGGTTAGACCACACTTGGAGCACTGTGCACAGTTCTGGTCTCCGTATACCTTGGTTAGACCACACTTGGAGCACTGTGCACAGTTCTGGTCTCCATATACCTTGGTTAGACCACACTTGGAGCACTGTGCACAGTTCTGGTCTCCATATACCTTGGTTGGACCACACTTGGAGCACTGTGCACAGTTCTGGTCTCCATATTATAAAAAGGATATAGAGGCACTGGAGAAGGTGCAAAAAAGATTTACAAGAATGAAACCAGAACTGAGAGGTTTTACCTATCAGGAAAGATTGAACAGACTGGGGCTCTTTTCTCCAGAAAAGAGAAGACTGAGGGGTGACCTGATCGAGGTCTTTAAGATTATGAAAGGGTTCGATAGGGTAGACATAGAGAAGATGTTTCCACTTGTGGGGGAGACCAGAACTCGGGGCCATAAATATAAGATAGTCACCAATAAATCCAATAGGGGAATTCAGGAGAAACGTCTTTCCCCAGAGAGTGGTGAGAATGTGGAACTCGCTCCCACAAGGAGTAGTTGAGGTGAATAGTGTGGATGGATTTAAGGGGAAGCTGGATAAACACATGAGGGAGAGAGGAATAGAAGGAGATGGTGATAGGGTGAGATGGAGGAGGCTCGTGTGGAGCATAAACACCGGGATAGAGCAGTGGGGCCGAATGGCCTGTTTCTGGACTGCAGACTCGATGTAACTTGACGGAAGGTGTTGTTTCCAGCTCTGTGATTGCTCCTTCATGTAGATATATTCACAATCGGGATTGGGGATGCCAGCAAGCAGGAACTCGAGAGACTGACCACCAAGAAGGAGGCCCAGCATTCATTTTACTTCACGAGTTATGATCTATTGGATGAACTGACGAATCTTACCAAATTACCAATGGGTGAGTCGAGGTCCTGGTCTGATCTACTGACTACTGGTGTGAAGCTACTTACTGCGGATTAACACCAGCGATACCCAGAATAAAAAGAACTCAATTCAATCCCATTGTAGACAATCCCAATGGACCCGACCCCTTCCCATTCACTCCCACTGTACACAATCCCAATGGACCCGACCCCTTCCATTCACTCCCACTGCACACAATCCCAATGGACCCGACCCCTTCCCATTCACTCCCACTGTGCACAATCCCAATGGACCCGACCCCTTCCCATTCACTCCCACTGTGCACAATCCCAATGGACCCGACCCCTTCCCATTCACTCCCACTGTGCACAATCCCAATGGACCCGACCCCTTCCCATTCACTCCCACTGTACACAATCCCAATGGACCCGACCCCTTCCCATTCACTCCCACTCTACACAATCCCAATGGACCCGACCCCTTCCCGTTCACTCCCACTGTACACAATCCCAATGGACCCGACCCCTTCCCATTCACTCCCACTGTACACAATCCCAATGGACCCGACCCCTTCCCATTCACTCCCACTGTACACAATCCCAATGGACCCGACCCCTTCCCGTTCACTCCCACTGTGCACAATCCCAATGGACCCGACCCCTTCCCGTTCACTCCCACTGTGCACAATCCCAATGGACCCGACCCCTTCCCGTTCACTCCCACTGTACACAATCCCAATGGACCCGACCCCTTCCCATTCACTCCCACTGTACACAATCCCAATGGACCCGATCCCTTCCCATTCACTCCCACTGTACACAATCCCAATGGACCCGACCCCTTCCCGTTCACTCCCACTGTGCACAATCCCAATGGACCCGACCCCTTCCCATTCACTCCCACTGTACACAATCCCAATGGACCCGATCCCTTCCCATTCACTCCCACTGTACACAATCCCAATGGACCCGACCCCTTCCCATTCACTCCCACTGTACACAATCCCAATGGACCCGATCCCTTCCCATTCACTCCCACTGTACACAATCCCAATGGACCCGACCCCTTCCCATTCACTCCCACTGTACACAATCCCAATGGACCCGACCCCTTCCCATTCACTCCCACTGTACACAATCCCAATACACCCGACCCCTTCCCATTCACTCCCACTGTGCACAATCCCAATGGACCCGACCCCTTCCCATTCACTCCCCACTGTACACAATCCTAATGGACCCGACCCCTTCCATTCACTCCCACTGTACACAATCCCAATGGACCCGACCCCTTCCCATTCACTCCCACTGTACACAATCCCAATGGACCCGACCCCTTCCCATTCACTCCCACTGTACACAATCCCAATGGACCCGACCCCTTCCCATTCACTCCCACTGGACACAATCCCAATGCGACTAACAGACCTGGCGTTTTTCTCTTTGGATTTTCAGGAGCTGTCAAGGCCTGCGGGATAAGGGGGCGTGTTCGGGACCAGAGGAGCCTGGGCCGAGTGTTTGGGGGAGAGAATGCCGAGAAAAAGCAGTGGCCCTGGCAGGTGCTGATTCAGGTGGCCAGTCAGGTACGACCCTGTCAGTCGGAACCCGCTCAGGCCTCGACATTTCAATCCCACAGACCGAGGGGAGCGGACAATGGCCCCCTCACCCACCTCCCCTCTGCCCCTCCTGCACATGGTGAGATACAGAGTAAAGCTCCCTCTACACTGTCCCATCAAACACTCCCAGGGCAGGTACAGGGTTAGATACAGAGTAAAGCTCCCTCTACACTGTCCCGTCAAACACTCCCAGAGCAGGTACAGGGTTAGATACAGAGTAAAGCTCCCTCTACACTGTCCCGTCAAACACTCCCAGGGCAGGTACAGGGTTAGATACAAAGTAAAGCTCCCTCTACACTGTCCCATCAAACACTCCCAGGGCAGGTACAGGGTTAGATACAGAGTAAAGCTCCCTCTACACTGTCCCGTCAAACACTCCCAGGGCAGGTACAGGGTTAGATACAGAGTGAAGCTCCCTCTACACCGTCCCATCAATCACTCCCAGGGTCAGGTACAGGGTTAGATACAGAGTAAAGCTCCCTCTACACTGTCCCGTCAAACACTCCCAGGGCAGGTACAGGGTTAGATACAGAGTAAAGCTCCCTCTACACTGTCCCGTCAAACACTCCCAGGGGCAGGTACAGGGTTAGATACAGAGTAAAGCTCCCTCCACACTGTCCCAGCAAACACTCCCAGGGCAGGTACAGGGTTAGATACAGAGTAAAGCTCCCTCTGCACTGTCCTGTCAAACACTCCCAGGGCAGGTACAGGGTTAGATACAGAGTAAAGCTCCCTCCACACTGTCCCAGCAAACACTCCCAGGGCAGGTACAGGGTTAGATACAGAGTGAAGCTCCCTCTACACCGTCCCATCAATCACTCCCAGGGTCAGGTACAGGGTTAGATACAGAGTAAAGCTCCCTCTACACTGTCCCATCAAACACTCCCAGGGTCAGGTACAGGGTTAGATACAGAGTAAAGCTCCCTCTACACTGTCCCATCAAACACTCCCAGGGTCAGGTACAGTGTTAGATACAGAGTAAAGCTCCCTCTACACTGTCCCATCAAACACTCCCAGGGCAGGTACAGGGTTAGATACAGGGTACAGCTCTCTATCAAAGTCTATTGCACGCTGAGGGTCAATTGAAATTTTCCAGTCTGGGATCAATAGATTTTTTGGGGGGTTTTGAGGGATATGAAACTGAGGCGGGAACCTGGAGTTGAGGTGCATATCAGGCCACGATGTTCTGGGGGACAGGCCCGAGGGGCTGAATGGCCTCCTCCCTACTCCTGCGTCCCTAAAGGGTTTGAGTGGATGGGGCGTGCGTGGGAGCGGGAAAGCCTCGTAGAATCTGGGCCCCAGCGGATTGGGACAGAGGGCAGGATGGGGCAGGTCGGCCCCAGGACTGACAGTTGGCCATTGGGCGGGCCTGAATCCCCTCACGGGTCCCTCTGCGGCCTCACTTCATCCTCTGCCCCCCTTTCAGGGCTCATCGTACGTCGGAGGGGGCTCAATTATTTCACCCAGATGGATATTGTCCGCGGCTCATAACTTCGTGATGGACGGGCCCGTGGCCAATTCGCAAATCTCCGTGTACATCGGTAAGTGTTCATCGCTCATCGGTTGGCCGTGTTTTGCTCGACGGGGAAGGGGTCCACCCTGGTCCGGAACGTAGTCGAATTCGAGCTCGGCCGTTCGGGGACGATGTCGGGAAGCATTTCTCCACACAAAGGGGAGTGGGAATCTGGAACTCTCTCCTCCCCCAACTCCACTCCCCTCCAAAAAGCTGGCCAGGCCTGGGGGTCAATTGGGACTTCCAAGACCGAGGTCGATCGATTTTTGTTCGGTCTTAAGGGTTGCATAGAAACAGGGAAAATAGGAGCAGGAGTTGGCCATTCGGCCCTTCGGGCCTGCTCCGCCATTCAAGATGATCATGGCCGATCGTCTAACTCAGTACCCTGTTCCCGCTTTTTCCCCGTATCCCTTGATCCCTTTAGCATTAAGGAATATATCTATCTCCTTCTTGAATACATCTAATGGCTCGGCCTCCACTGCCTTCTGTGGTAGAGAATTCCACAGGTTCACCACCCTCTGAGTGAAGACATTTCTCCTCATCTCGGTTCTAAATGGCATTCCCCGTATCCTGAGACTGTGACCCCCCTGGTTCTGGACTCCCCAGCCATCGGGAACATCCTCCCTGCATCTAGTCTGTCTCGCCCTCTTAGAATTTTATACGTTTCGATGAGATCACCTCTCATTCTTCTAAACTCGAGTGAATACAGGCCGAGTCGACCCAATCTCTCCTCATACAGCCCTGCCATCCCAGGAATCAGCCTGGTGAACCTTCGTTGCACTCCCTTCATGGCAAGGACGTCCTTCCACAGATAAGGAGACCAAAACTGCGCACAATACTCCAGGTGTGGTCTCACCAAGGCCCTGTATAACTGCAGTAATGATGTGGAGATGCCGGTGATGGACTGGGGTTGACAATTGTAAACAATTTTACAACACCAAGTTACACTAAATAAAATTGCTGGACTATAACTTGGTGTTGTAAAATTGTTTATAACTGCAGTAAGACATCCCTGCTCTTGTACTCAAATCCTCTTGCAATGAAGGCCAACATACCATTCGCCTTCCTAACTGCTTGCTGCACCTGAATGCAACTGGTGTACGAGGACACCCAGGTCTCGTTGCACCTCCCCTTTTCCCGATCTATCTCCAGTACGGAACCAAGGCGCTTCGATGGAGTTGAGGGACAGATCAGCTAAGATCTGATTGAATGGCGGAACAGGCTCCCACGACCCAATGGGTCTCAACTTTTCTGGTCAGCGCAAAAAAAAAACAACCAGTTTTACTCAATTCAATTCTCTCGACTGGCCATGGTGAGATCTGAGCCGCTTAAGGAGATATTAGGACAGGTCGGTCAAAGAGGGAGGTTTTAAGGAGCGTCTTAAAGGAGGAGAGATGGAGGGAGGGAGAGAGAGAGAGAGAGAGAGGCGTAGAGGGAATTCCAGAGTTTAAGGCCCGGGCCTCTGAAGGCACGGCCGCCAATGGTGGGGCGAAGGGAGCAGGGGATGGACAAGAGGCCGGAATTGGAGGAGCGCAGAGATCTGGGAGGGTCGTAGGGGGCTGGAGGAGGTTCCAGAGATCGGGAGGACATCCTTTCACCGTTTCTCAACTCACACACGAATATTTCAGGTCGTGTTAAGAGACTCGCCATCCATCGCAAGGAGGTAGCGGAGGTGCATGTCCACGATAGGTACAACGATACAGCCACAAGGAACAACGGTTTATACATCTACGACATCGCTGTTCTACGTTTGAAGGAAGATTTGGTTTACAGCGACCGAATCAGGTTTGTTCATTCGATGCCTTTTATGCTTACCCGCCTCGAACGCTCTTCAAGACAAGGCGTCTTGGCTGGCTGAGTCCGAACACGGGGACAGGAGGAGGCCGTTCAGCCCCTCGAGCCTTGCTCCCCGCCGCTCAGCCAGATCACAGCCGATATCTGTCCCCGAACTCCCTCCGGCCTCCCTGGCTCCTTGTCCCTTAATACCACTTTGCCGAGCAAAAGCCGATCGGTCTCTGATTTAATTGAGCGGGAGTCAGCTGCCTTCTGCGGGGGAGAGTCTCACACGTCTACCACCCTTTACGCGGAGAGATGTCTCCGACCTTCTCTCCTCAATGGCCTGGCTCTGATTTTAAGGTTGTGTCTCCTTCTCCTCGATTCCCCCACCAGCGGGAAAAAAAATTCTCTCTCATCGACACCATCAAATCCTTTCAAAATCATAAAGACCTCAATCGAATCCCCCCCTTAACCTTTCCAAAGTTGAGTTGATGGTTACGGAGGGCGCGAGCCTCGTTTATGTAATCATTCCTCCAACAAGAGAGAGTCTAACCACCTCCCCTTGACATTCAACGGCATTACCATCGCCGAATCCCCCACCATCAACATCCTGGGGGTCATCATTGACCAGAAACTTAACTGGACCAGCCATATAAATACTGTGGCTACAAGAGCAGGTCAGAGGCTGGGTATTCTGCGGCGAGTGACTCACCTCCTGACTCCCCAAAGCCTTTCCGCCATCTACAAGGGACAAGTCAGGAGAGTGATGGAATACTCTCCACTTGCCTGGATGAGTGCAGCTCCAACAACACTCAAGAAGCTCGACACCATCCAGGACAGAGCAGCCCGCTTGATTGGCACCCCATCCACCACCCTAAACATTCACTCCCTTCACCACCGGCGCACCGTAGCTGCAGTGTGGACCATCCACAGGATGCACTGCAGCAACTCGCCAAGGCTTCTTCGACAGCACCTCCCAAACCCGCGACCTCTACCACCTAGAAGGACAAGGGCAGCAGGTACATGGGGACAACACCACCTGCACGTTCCCCTCCGAGTCACACACCATCCCGACTTGGAAATATATCGGCCGTTCCTTCATCGTCGCTGGGTCAAAATCCTGGAACTCCCTTCCTAACAGCACTGTGGGAGAACCGTCACCACACGGACTGCAGCGGTTCAAGAAGGCGGCTCACCACCACCTTCTCAAGGGCAATTAGGGATGGGCAATAAATGCCGGCCTCGCCAGCGACGCCCACATCCCATGAACGAATAAAAAAAAAGTCTATCCTTTGCAGCCCTGGTGAATTTGCACTCCCTCCAAGTCCGATATGTCCATTCAAATGTGCGATGCCCAGAACTGTACGCAGTCACTCCAGATGTGCTCTAACCAGGGATTAAGAACACAGAGCAACTTAGGAACAGGAAGAGGCCATTCAGCCCCTCGAGCCTGTTCCGCTATTCAATCAGAGCATGGCTGACCGCCGTCTGAGCTCCATCTGCCCACTTGGGTTCCATAACCCTTAAAACCCCAACAAAAGTCTATCGATCTCAGCCTGGAACCCGCCAATCGACCCCCCAATGTCCACGGCCTTTTGTGGGGGGAGAGAGTCCCAGATTCCCCCTCCCCTTCGTGCGGAGAAATGCTCCCTGACCTCACCCCCCCGAACGGGCCGAGCTCTGATTTTAAGGTTCTGCCCCCACCTTGTTCTGGATTCCCCCCACCAGAGGAAATAGTTGCTCTCTCCATCTACCCTATCGAATCCTTCAAACATCTCAAACCCCTCCATTAGATCCCCCTCCCCTTAATCTTCGACACTCGAGGGAACACAAGACTCGTCTGTGCGACCTCTCCTCGTAATTTAACCCTTTAAGCCTCCCCGGTTTCGTTCTGGTGAATCTGCTCTGCGCCCCCTCCAAGGCCGATATCTCCTTCCTGGAGTGCGGTGGCCCAGAACTGGGTGCAGGTCTCTCCAGATGTGGGGGGTCTGACCAGGTCTCTGTACAGCTGGAGCATAACCCCCCTCCCATTTGTATTCCAGCCCCCTTGAGATAAAGGCCAACGTTTCCATTCGCCCTTCCCAATTATTAAATTATTTTTAGGCTGGAGGTCAAGGGTTCGAGCCCCACACACATTCCAGGGACTCGAGCCCCAATAATCCAGGCCGACACTCCCCGGTTGTCCAGTACTGAGGGAGCGCCGCGCTGTCGGAGGGTCGGTACTGAGGGAGCGCCGCGCTGTCGGAGGGTCAGTACTGAGGGAGCGCCGCGCTGTCGGAGGGTCAGTACTGAGGGAGCGCCGCGCTGTCGGAGGGTCAGTACTGAGGGAGCGCCGCGCTGTCGGAGGGTCGGTACTGAGGGAGCGCCGCACTGTCGGAGGGTCGGTACTGAGGGAGCGCCGCACTGTCGGAGGGTCGGTACTGAGGGAGCGCCGCACTGTCGGAGGGTCGGTACTGAGGGAGCGCCGCACTGTCGGAAGGTCGGTACTGAGGGAGCGCCGCACTGTCGGAGGGTCGGTACTGAGGGAGCGCCGCACTGTCGGAGGGTCGGTACTGAGGGAGCGCCGCACTGTCGGAGGGTCAGTACTGAGGGAGCGCCGCACTGTCGGAGGGTCGGTACTGAGGGAGCGCCGCACTGTCGGAGGGTCGGTACTGAGGGAGCGCCGCACTGTCAAAGAGTCAGAGAGACATTCCCAGCTCGCGATCCCACCATTATCTGAAACGCACAAGCCCGGGTCGACCAGTGGCGTCTCCGCTCGGCGGCCATTTTAGGTGCGGGAAAGTGAGCGGAGTCCATTTCAGATCTGGTGCGCTCAACCACAAATCGGGGGATGCGCAAGAGGCCGGAATTGGGGGAGCGCAGAGATCTCGGAGGGTCGGGGGAGGTTACAGAGATAGCTGGGAGGGGGAGGGCGAGGGCCGTGGAGGGATTTGAACACGAGGATTGAGGCGTTCCCGGACCGGGAGCCAGTGTCGGCCCAGCGAGCACAGGGAGAGGGGGTGATGGGTGAACGGGACTCGGCGCGAGTTAGGATACGGGGGGGGGCAGCAGATGAGTTGATGGCTACGGAGGGGTCAAGGTGGGAGGCCGGGCCAGGAGAGCATTGGGATAGTCCAGTCTGGAGGGGACAAAGGGCGTGGATGAGGGTTTCGGCAGCGGATGAGCTGAGGCAGCGGGCAGGGGTGATTGAAAACGTTTGTGTGCTTGTTGCCATGGCAGCTGAGGCCTAGTTCCATCTGCCTCCCTCTCCTCTCAGGCCTGTTTGTCTCCCGTGCACAAAGGAAGTGAATGAGTTTCTATCGATGGCCTCTGGTGACTGGAGGGACAAGTGTCGATACCAAGGTACGTTGGGGGAACTATTTAATAGAAGGGTAAGGCTTCTCGGCCTATTGATGACCAGTCCTCTGGTAAAATGCTGTACCTGCCCTGGGAGTGTTTGACGGGACAGTGTAGAGGGAGCTTTACTCTGTATCTAACCCTGTACCTGCCCTGGGAGTGTTTGATGGGACAGTGTGGAGGGAGCTTTACTCTGTATCTAACCCTGTACCTGCCCTGGGAGTGTTTGATGGGACAGTGCAGAGGGAGCTTTACTCTGTATCTAACCCTGTACCTGCCCTGGGAGTGTTTGATGGGACAGTGTAGAGGGAGCTTTACTCTGTATCTAACCCTGTACCTGCCCTGGGAGTGTTTGATGGGACAGTGTAGAGGGAGCTTTACTCTGTATCTAACCCTGTACCTGCCCTGGGAGTGTTTGATGGGACAGTGTGGAGGGAGCTTTACTCTGTATCTAACCCTGTACCTGCCCTGGGAGTGTTTGATGGGACAGTGTAGAGGGAGCTTTACTCTGTATCTAACCCTGTACCTGCCCTGGGAGTGTTTGACGGGACAGTGTAGAGGGAGCTTTACTCTGTATCTAACCCTGTACCTGCCCTGGGAGTGTTTGACGGGACAGTGTAGAGGGAGCTTTACTCTGTATCTAACCCTGTACCTGCCCTGGGAATGTTTGATGGGACAGTGTAGAGGGAGCTTTACTCTGTATCTAACCCTGTACCTGCCCTGGGAGTGTTTGACGGGACAGTGTAGAGGGAGCTTTACTCTGTATCTAACCCTGTACCTGCCCTGGGAGTGTTTGATGGGACAGTGTAGAGGGAGCTTTACTCTGTATCTAACCCTGTACCTGCCCTGGGAGTGTTTGATGGGACAGTGTAGAGGGAGCTTTACTCTGTATCTAACCCTGTACCTGCCCTGGGTGTGTTTGACGGGACAGTGTAGAGGGAGCTTTACTCTGTATCTAACCCTGTACCTGCCCTGGGAGTGTTTGATGGGACAGTGTAGAGGGAGCTTCACTCTGTATCTAACCCTATACCTGCCCTGGGAGTGTTTGATGGGACAGTGGAGAGGGAGCTTTACTCTGTATCTAACCCTGTACCTGCCCTGGGAGTGTTTCGTGGGACAGTGCAGAGGGAGCTTTACTCTGTATCTAACCCTGTACCTGCCCTGGGAGTGTTTGATCGGACAGTGTAGAGGGAGCTTTACTCTGTATCTAACCCTGTACCTGCCCTGGGAGTGTTTGACGGGACAGTGTAGAGGGAGCTTTACTCTGTATCTAACCCTGTACCTGCCCTGGGAGTGTTTGATGGGACAGTGTAGAGGGAGCTTTACTCTGTATCTAACCCTGTACCTGCCCTGGGAGTGTTTGATGGGACAGTGTAGAGGGAGCTTTACTCTGTATCTAACCCTGTACCTGCCCTGGGAATGTTTGACGGGACAGTGTAGAGGGAGCTTTACTCTGTATCTAACCCTGTACCTGCCCTGGGAATGTTTGATGGGACAGTGTGGAGGGAGCTTTACTCTGTATCTAACCCTGTACCTGCCCTGGGAGTGTTTGACGGGACAGTGTGGAGGGAGCTTTACTCTGTATCTAACCCTGTACATGCCATGGGAGTGTTTGACGGGACAGTGTAGAGGGAGCTTTACTCTGTATCTAACCCGGTACCTGCCCTGGGAGTGTTTGATGGGACAGTGTAGAGGGAGCTTTACTCTGTGTCTAACCCTGTACCTGCCCTGGGAGTGTTTGACAGGACAGTGTAGAGGGAGCTTTACTCTGTATCTAACACTGTACCTGCCCTCGGAGTGTTTGATGGGACAGTGCAGAGGGAGCATTACTCTGTATCTAACCCTGTACCTGCCCTGGGAGTGTTTGATGGGACAGTGTAGAGGGAGCTTTACTCTGTATCGAACCCTGTACCTGCCCTGGGAGTGTTTGATGGGACAGTGTAGAGGGAGCTTTACTCTGTATCTAACCCTGTACCTGCCCTGGGAGTGTTTGATGGGACAGTGTACAGGGAGCTTTACTCTGCATCTAACCCTGTACCTGCCCTGGGAGTGTTTGACGGGTCAGTGCAGAGGGAGCTTTACTCTGTATCTAACCCTGTACCTGCCCTGGGAGTGTTTGATGGGACAGTGTAGAGGGAGCTTTACTCTGTATCTAACCCTGTACCTGCCCTGGGAGTGTTTGACGGGACAGTGTAGAGGGAGCTTTACTCTGTATCGAACCCTGTACCTGCCCTGGGAGTGTTTGATGGGACAGTGTAGAGGGAGCTTTACTCTGTATCTAACCCTGTACCTGCCCTGGGAGTGTTTGATGGGACAGTGTAGAGGGAGCTTTACTCTGTATCTAACCCTGTACCTGCCCTGGGAGTGTTTGATGGGACAGTGTAGAGGGAGCTTTACTCTGTATCGAACCCTGTACCTGCCCTGGGAGTGTTTGATGGGACAGTGTAGAGGGAGCTTTACTCTGTATCTAACCCTGTACCTGCCCTGGGAGTGTTTGATGGGACAGTGTAGAGGGAGCTTTACTCTGTATCTAACCCTGTACCTGCCCTGGGAGTGTTTGACGGGACAGTGTAGAGGGAGCTATACTCTGTATCTCACCCTGTACCTGCCCTGGGAGTGTTTGATGGGACAGTGTAGAGGGAGCTATACTCTGTATCGAACCCTGTACCTGCCCTGGGAGTGTTTGATGGGACGGTGTAGAGGGAGCTTTACTCTGTATCGAACCCTGTACCTGCCCTGGGAGTGTTTGATGGGACAGTGTAGAGGGAGCTTTACTCTGTATCTAACCCTGTACCTGACCCTGGGAGTGTTTGATGGGACAGTGTAGAGGGAGCTTTACTCTGTATCGAACCCTGTACCTGCCCTGGGAGTGATTGATGGGACAGTGTAGAGGGAGCTTTACTCTGTATCGAACCCTGTACCTGCCCTGGGAGTGATTGATGGGACAGTGTAGAGGGAGCTTTACTCTGTATCGAACCCTGTACCTGCCCTGGGAGTGTTTGATGGGACAGTGCGGAGGGAGTTCCTTTCAATGTTGGCCTCATTGGTACAAAGTGGGTCCACGATTGGATGTTGTGCTGTTTCAGATCGGATTTTAACAGGGAATGGCGGGGAAGAAGATCGGGACATCACGGGATACGTGACTGGCTGGGGTAAAGTCGACGATAACGATCGAGCGGCATTCCATTTACAGTATGGGAAGATATCAATCAAGGTAAGAGTTTGTAATCCACCTGCAACAAGACTGGTTTACAGTCTGTCGTCATATATGTCCCCAAGGCGCCCGGAAAAAGTGGTAGGTTTTCAGGAGCGTCTTAAAGGAGGAGGGAGGGAGGCGGAGGGAATTCCAGAGTTTAGGGCCCTGGCGGCTGAGGGAATGGCCTCCAATGGTGGGACCAAGGGAGCATTGGACGGACCAGAGGCCCGAATTGGAGGAGAGCAGAGATCTCGGAGGGGGTGCAGGGACTGGGGGAGGTTACGGAGATGGGGAGGTGGTGGGCGAGGGGCCACGGAGGGGATCAGAACACAAGGATGGAGAATTTTAAATTCGAGGCGTTCCCAGGTTGGGAACCAATGTGAACTCCCCATTCCCCTCTCTCCCCCCGCCTCTCTCTCTCTCTCTCTCCCCCCGCCTCTCTCTCTCTCTCTCTCTCCCCCCGCCTCTCTCTCTCTCTCCCCCCACACATCATCTCTTTTTCTCTCTCTTTCTGACTGTCCCTCTCCCATTTCATCCCCCACATCTCGTCCCCCTCACGATCCTGTCCGACTCTCCCCTCTTCCCACTCTCGTAATCTTTGCAAGCATCTCTCAGAGGGTCAGCACTGAGGGAGCCCCGCACTGTCGGAGGGTCAGTACTGAGGGAGCGCTGCACTGTCGGAGGGTCAGTACTGAGGGAGCGCTGCACTGTCGGAGGGTCAGTACTGAGGGAGCGCCGCACTGTCGGAGGGTCAGTACTGAGGGAGCGCTGCACTGTCGGAGGGTCAGTACTGAGGGAGCGCTGCACTGTCGGAGGGTCAGTACTGAGGGAGCGCTGCACTGTCGGAGGGTCGGTACTGAGGGAGTGCCGCACTGTCGGAGGGTCAGTACTGAGGGAGCGCTGCACTGTCGGAGGGTCAGTATTGAGGGAGCGCTGCACTGTCGGAGGGTCAGTACTGAGGGAGCGCTGCACTGTCGGAGGGTCAGTACTGAGGGAGCGCCGCACTGTCGGAGGGTCAGTACTGAGGGAGCGCCGCACTGTCGGAGGGTCAGTACTGAGGGAGCGCCGCACTGTCGGAGGGTCGGTACTGAGGGAGCGCCGCACTGTCGGAGGGTCGGTACTGAGGGAGCGCCGCACTGTCGGAGGGTCGGTACTGAGGGAGCGCCGCACTGTCGGAGGGTCGGTACTGAGGGAGCGCCGCACTGTCGGAGGGTCGGTACTGAGGGAGCGCCGCACTGTCGGAGGGTCGGTACTGAGGGAGCGCCGCACTGTCGGAGGGTCGGTACTGAGGGAGCGCCGCACTGTCGGAGGGTCGGTACTGAGGGAGCGCCGCACTGTCGGAGGGTCCGTACTGAGGGAGCGCCGCACTGTCGGAGGGTCGGTACTGAGGGAGCGCCGCACTGTCGGAGGGTCGGTACTGAGGGAGCGCCGCACTGTCGGAGGGTCGGTACTGAGGGAGCACCGCACTGTCGGAGGGTCGGTACTGAGGGAGCGCCGCACTGTCGGAGGGTCGGTACTGAGGGAGCGCCGCACTGTCGGAGGGGCAGTACTGAGGGAGCACCGCACTGTCGGAGGGTCGGTACTGAGGGAGCGCCGCACTGTCGGAGGGTCAGTACTGAGGGAGCGCCGCACTGTCGGAGGGTCAGTACTGAGGGAGCCCCGCACTGTCGGAGGGTCGGTACTGAGGGAGCGCCGCACTGTCGGAGGGTCGGTACTGAGGGAGCGCCGCACTGTCGGAGGGTCAGTACTGAGGGAGCGCCGCACTGTCGGAGGGTCAGTACTGAGGGAGCGCTGCACCGTCGGAGGGTCGGTACTGAGGGAGCGCCGCACTGTCGGAGGGTCAGTACTGAGGGAGCGCCGCGCTGTCGGAGGGTCAGTACTGAGGGAGCGCCACGCTGTCGGAGGGTCAGCACTGAGGGAGCGCCGCACTGTCGGAGGGTCAGTACTGAGGGAGCGCCGCACTGTCGGAGGGTCAGCACTGAGGGAGCGCCGCACTGTCGGAGGGTCAGTACTGAGGGAGCGCCGCACTGTCGGAGGGTCAGCACTGAGGGAGCGCCGCACTGTCGGAGGGTCGGTACTGAGGGAGCGCTGCACTGTCTGAGGGTCAGTACTGAGGGAGCGCCGCACTGTCGGAGGGTCAGTACTGAGGGAGCGCTGCACTGTCGGAGGGTCGGTACTGAGGGAGCGCCGCACTGTCGGAGGGTTGGTACTGAGGGAGCGCCGCACTGTCGGAGGGTCGGTACTGAGGGAGCGCCGCGCTGTCGGAGGGTCGGTACTGAGGGAGCGCCGCACTGTCGGAGGGTCGGTACTGAGGGAGCGCCTCACTGTCGGAGGGTCGGTACTGAGGGAGCCCCGCACTGTCGGAGGGTCGGTGCTGAGGGAGCGCCGCACTGTCGGAGGGTCAGTACTGAGGGAGCGCCGCACTGTCGGAGGGTCGGTACTGAGGGAGCGCCGCACTGTCGGAGGGTCAGTACTGAGGGAGTGCCGCACTGTCGGAGGGTCAGTACTGAGGGAGCGCCGCACTGTCGGAGGGTCAGTACTGAGGGAGCGCCGCACTGTCGGAGGGTCAGTACTGAGGGAGCGCCGCACTGTCGGAGGGTCGGTACTGAGGGAGCACCGCACTGTCGGAGGGTCAGTACTGAGGGAGCGCCGCACTGTCGGAGGGTCAGTACTGAGGGAGCGCCGCACTGTCGGAGGGTCAGTACTGAGGGAGCGCCGCACTGTCGGAGGGTCGGTACTGAGGGAGCGCCGCACTGTCGGAGGGTCAGTACTGAGGGAGTGCCGCACTGTCGGAGGGTCAGTACTGAGGGAGCGCCGCACTGTCGGAGGTGCCGTCTTTCGGACGAGACGTTAAACCGAGGGCCCCGTCTGCCCCTCTCAAGTGGGTGTAAAAGATCCCACGGCCACTATTGGAAGAAGAGCAGGGGGGAGTTCTCCCCGGGGTCCTGGGCCCCGATATTTATCCCTCGACCAACATCACTAAAAAAAACCAGATGATCTGGGTCATTCTCACATTGCTGTTTGTGGGATCTTGCTGTGCGCAAATTGGCTGCTGCGTTTCCCACATTACAACAGTGAGCGCACTTCGAAAAAAGTCCCTCATTGGCCGTGAAACACTTCGGGACGTCCTGAGGGGGTGAAAGGGGCTGGAGAGATGGGAGATCTTTCAATCTATTTTCTGTATCTCGTTCCCTCTCTCTCCTCTCTCACGTTCCTTGTTTCATTCCCCTCTCACCCACCTCATCACCCCCTCATAGCCCCCCTCTCCCCCCAACAGCCCCTCTCCTTCTCCCTAATCTCTGTTCGAGACCCCCTGCTCTCCTCCCGAATCTCCCTGCCCTTCTCTCTCTCTCTCTCTCTCTCTCTCCTTCCTCCTCTCCATCCACCCTCCCTTTCTCTCTTTCTCCCCCTCCTCTCTCTCAGTAAACCCCACCCTCGGCCCGAGACCGTCCCCTCCGACTCTCGCCTCTCCCCTCTCGCTGCGCTCTGTGCCTGCCCCCTCTCCACATTCCCCTTCGTCCCTTCTCCACCCATCGGAAAACACTCAAACCCCTCTCCCCTCTTCCTTCACCAGCCTCGTGACCAGTGTCGGAGAGACGATATCGATGAGACTCAACTGTGTGCGAAGGGAGATGGGGTAGATACATGTATGGGTACGTAAATCCTCTCTCGATACCCCACTGTTCCCCAGTGTGTCCCCTCTCTCTCTATACCCCACTGTTCCCCAGTGTGTCCCCTCTCTCTCTATACCCCACTGTTCCCCAGTGTGTCCCCTCTCTCTCTATACCCCACTGTTCCCCAGTGTGTCCCCTCTCTCTATACCCCACTGTTCCCCAGTGTGTCCCCTCTCTCTATACCCCACTGTTCCCCAGTGTGTCCCCTCTCTCTATACCCCACTGTTCCCCAGTGTGTCCCCTCTCTCTCTATACCCCACTGTTCCCCAGTGTGTCCCCCCTCTCTCTATACCCCACTGTTCCCCAGTGTGTCCCCTCTCTCCATACCCCACTGTTCCCCAGTGTGTCCCCTCTCTCTATACCCCACTGTTCCCCAGTGTGTCCCCTCTCTCTCTATACCCCACTGTTCCCCAGTGTGTCCCCCCTCTCTCTATACCCCACTGTTCCCCAGTGTGTCCCCTCTCTCCATACCCCACTGTTCCCCAGTGTGTCCCCTCTCTCTATACCCCACTGTTCCCCAGTGTGTCCCCTCTCTCTCTATACCCCACTGTTCCCCAGTGTGTCCCCTCTCTCTCTATACCCCACTGTTCCCCAGTGTGTTCCCTCTCTCTATACCCCACTGTTCCCCAGTGTGTCCCCTCTCTCTATACCCCACTGTTCCCCAGTGTGTCCCCCCTCTCTATACCCCACTGTTCCCCAGTGTGTCCCCTCTCTCTATACCCCACTGTTCCCCAGTGTGTCCCCTCTCTCTATATACCCCACTGTTCCCCAGTGTGTCCCCTCTCTCTCTATACCCCACTGTTCCCCAGTGTGTCCCCTCTCTCTATATACCCCACTGTTCCCCAGTGTGTCCCCTCTCTCTATACCCCACTGTTCCCCAGTGTGTCCCCTCTCTCTCTATACCCCACTGTTCCCCAGTGTGTCCCCTCTCTCTCTATACCCCACTGTTCCCCAGTGTGTCCCCTCTCTCTATATACCCCACTGTTCCCCAGTGTGTCCCCTCTCTCTATACCCCACTGTTCCCCAGTGTGTCCCCTCTCTCTCTATACCCCACTGTTCCCCAGTGTGTCCCCTCTCTCTCTATACCCCACTGTTCCCCAGTGTGTCCCCTCTCTCTATACCCCACTGTTCCCCAGTGTGTCCCCTCTCTCTATACCCCACTGTTCCCCAGTGTGTCCCCTCTCTCTATACCCCACTGTTCCCCAGTGTGTCCTCTCTCTATACCCCACTGTTCCCCAGTGTGTCCTCTCTCTCTATACCCCACTGTTCCCCAGTGTGTCCCCTCTCTCTATACCCCACTGTTCCCCAGTGTGTCCCCTCTCTCTATACCCCACTGTTCCCCAGTGTGTCCCCTCTCTCTCTATACCCCACTGTTCCCCAGTGTGTCCCCTCTCTCTATACCCCACTGTTCCCCAGTGTGTCCCCTCTCTCTCTCTATACCCCACTGTTCCCCAGTGTGTCCCCCCTCTCTCTATACCCCACTGTTCCCCAGTGTGTCCCCTCTCTCTATACCCCACTGTTCCCCAGTGTGTCCCCTCTCTCTATACCCCACTGTTCCCCAGTGTGTCCCCTCTCTCTATACCCCACTGTTCCCCAGTGTGTCCCCTCTCTCTCTATACCCCACTGTTCCCCAGTGTGTCCCCTCTCTCTATACCCCACTGTTCCCCAGTGTGTCCCCTCTCTCTCTATACCCCACTGTTCCCCAGTGTGACCCCTCTCTCTATACCCCACTGTTCCCCAGTGTGTCCCCTCTCTCTCTATACCCCACTGTTCCCCAGTGTGTCCTCTCTCTCTATACCCCACTGTTCCCCAGTGTGTCCCCTCTCTCTATACCCCACTGTTCCCCAGTGTGTCCCCTCTCTCTATACCCCACTGTTCCCCAGTGTGTCCCCTCTCTCTATACCCCACTGTTCCCCAGTGTGTCCCCTCTCTCTATACCGCACTGTTCCCCAGTGTGTCCCTTCTCTCTATATACCCCACTGTTCCCCAGTGTGTCCCCTCTCTCTATACCCCACTGTTCCCCAGTGTCCCCTCTCTCTCTATACCCCACTGTTCCCCAGTGTGTCCCCCCTCTCTCTATACCCCACTGTTCCCCAGTGTGTCCCCTCTCTCTATACCCCACTGTTCCCCAGTGTGTCCCCTCTCTATATACCCCACTGTTCCCCAGTGTGTCCCCTCTCTATACCCCACTGTTCCCCAGTGTGTCCCCCCTCTCTCTATACCCCACTGTTCCCCAGTGTGTCCTCTCTCTCTATACCCCACTGTTCCCCAGTGTGTCCCCTCTCTCTATACCCCACTGTTCCCCAGTGTGTCCCCTCTCTATATACCCCACTGTTCCCCAGTGTGTCCCCTCTCTATACCCCACTGTTCCCCAGTGTGTCCCCCCTCTCTCTATACCCCACTGTTCCCCAGTGTGTCCCCTCTCTCTATACCCCACTGTTCCCCAGTGTGTCCTCTCTCTCTATACCCCACTGTTCCCCAGTGTGTCCCCTCTCTCTATACCCCACTGTTCCCCAGTGTTACCCCTCTCTCTCTATACCCCACTGTTCCCCAGTGTGTCCCCTCTCTCTATACCCCACTGTTCCCCAGTGTGTCCCCTCTCTCTATACCCCACTGTTCCCCAGTGTGTCCCCTCTCTCTATACCCCACTGTTCCCCAGTGTGTCCCCTCTCTCTATACCCCACTGTTCCCCAGTGTGTCCCCTCTCTCTATACCCCACTGTTCCCCAGTGTGTCCCCTCTCTCTATACCCCACTGTTCCCCAGTGTGTCCCCTCTCTCTATACCCCACTGTTCCCCTGTGTGTCCCCTCTCTCTATACCCCACTGTTCCCCAGTGTGTCCTCTCTCTCTATACCCCACTGTTCCCCAGTGTGTCCCCTCTCTCTATACCCCACTGTTCCCCAGTGTGTCCCCTCTCTCTATACCCCACTGTTCCCCAGTGTGTCCCCTCTCTCTATACCCCACTGTTCCCCAGTGTGTCCCCTCTCTCTCTATACCCCACTGTTCCCCAGTGTGTCCCCTCTCTCTATACCCCACTGTTCCCCAGTGTGTCCCCTCTCTCTATACCCCACTGTTCCCCAGTGTGACCCCCTCTCTCTATACCCCACTGTTCCCCAGTGTGTCCTCTCTCTATATACCCCACTGTTCCCCAGTGTGTCCCCTCTCTCTATACCCCACTGTTCCCCAGTGTGTCCTCTCTCTCTATACCCCACTGTTCCCTAGTGTGTCCCCTCTCTCTATACCCCACTGTTCCCCAGTGTGTCCCCTCTCTCTATACCCCACTGTTCCCCAGTGTGTCCCCTCTCTCTATACCCCACTGTTCCCCAGTGTGTCCCCTCTCTCGATACCCCACTGTTCCCCAGTGTGTCCCCTCTCTCTATACCCCACTGTTCCCCAGTGTGTCCCCTCTCTCTCTATACCCCACTGTTCCCCAGTGTGTCCTCTCTCTATATACCCCACTGTTCCCCAGTGTGTCCCCTCTCTCTATACCCCACTGTTCCCCAGTGTGTCCTCTCTCTCTATACCCCACTGTTCCCCAGTGTGTCCCCTCTCTCTATACCCCACTGTTCCCCAGTGTGTCCTCTCTCTCTATACCCCACTGTTCCCCAGTGTGTCCCCTCTCTCTCTATACCCCACTGTTCCCCAGTGTGTCCCCTCTCTCTATACCCCACTGTTCCCCAGTGTGCCCCCTCTCTCTATACCCCACTGTTCCCCAGTGTGTCCCCTCTCTCTATACCCCACTGTTCCCCAGTGTGTCCCCTCTCTCTATACCCCACTGTTCCCCAGTGTGTCCCCTCTCTCTCTATACCCCACTGTTCCCCAGTGTGTCCCCTCTCTCTCTATACACCACTGTTCCCCAGTGTGTCCCCTCTCTCTATACCCCACTGTTCTCCAGTGTGTCCCCTCTCTCTATACCCCACTGTTCCCCAGTGTGTCCCCTCTCTCTATACCCCACTGTTCCCCAGTGTGTCCCCTCTCTCTATACCCCACTGTTCCCCAGTGTGTCCCCCCTCTCTCTATACCCCACTGTTCCCCAGTGTGTCCCCTCTCTCTATACCCCAGGGTTCCCCAGTGTGTCCCCTCTCTCTATACCCCACTGTTCCCCAGCGTGTCCCCTCTCTCTCTATACCCCACTGTTCCCCAGTGTGTCCCCTCTCTCTATACCCCACTGTTCCCCAGTGTGTCCCCTCTCTCTATACCCCACTGTTCCCCAGTGTGTCCCCTCTCTCTATACCCCACTGTTCCCCAGTGTGTCCCCTCTCTCTATACCCCACTGTTCCCCAGTGTGTCCCCTCTCTCTCTATACCCCACTGTTCCCCAGTGTGTCCCCTCTCTCTATACCCCACTGTTCCCCAGTGTGTCCCCTCTCTCTATACCCCACTGTTCCCCAGTGTGTCCCCTCTATCTATACCCCACTGTTCCCCAGTGTGACCCCCTCTCTCTATACCCCACTGTTCCCCAGTGTGTCCTCTCTCTATATACCCCACTGTTCCCCAGTGTGTCCCCTCTCTCTATACCCCACTGTTCCCCAGTGTGTCCTCTCTCTCTATACCCCACTGTTCCCTAGTGTGTCCCCTCTCTCTATACCCCACTGTTCCCCAGTGTGTCCCCTCTCTCTATACCCCACTGTTCCCCAGTGTGTCCCCTCTCTCTATACCCCACTGTTCCCCAGTGTGTCCCCTCTCTCGATACCCCACTGTTCCCCAGTGTGTCCCCTCTCTCTATACCCCACTGTTCCCCAGTGTGTCCCCTCTCTCTCTATACCCCACTGTTCCCCAGTGTGTCCTCTCTCTATATACCCCACTGTTCCCCAGTGTGTCCCCTCTCTCTATACCCCACTGTTCCCCAGTGTGTCCTCTCTCTCTATACCCCACTGTTCCCCAGTGTGTCCCCTCTCTCTATACCCCACTGTTCCCCAGTGTGTCCTCTCTCTCTATACCCCACTGTTCCCCAGTGTGTCCCCTCTCTCTCTATACCCCACTGTTCCCCAGTGTGTCCCCTCTCTCTATACCCCACTGTTCCCCAGTGTGCCCCCTCTCTCTATACCCCACTGTTCCCCAGTGTGTCCCCTCTCTCTATACCCCACTGTTCCCCAGTGTGTCCCCTTTCTCTATACCCCACTGTTCCCCAGTGTGTCCCCTCTCTCTCTATACCCCACTGTTCCCCAGTGTGTCCCCTCTCTCTATACCCCACTGTTCCCCAGTGTGTCCCCTCTCTCTATACCCCACTGTTCCCCAGTGTGTCCCCTCTCTCTATACCCCACTGTTCCCCAGTGTGTCCCCTCTCTCTATACCCCACTGTTCCCCAGTGTGTCCCCCCTCTCTCTATACCCCACTGTTCCCCAGTGTGTCCCCTCTCTCTATACCCCACTGTTCCCCAGTGTGTCCCCTCTCTCTATACCCCACTGTTCCCCAGTGTGTCCCCTCTCTCTTTATACCCCACTGTTCCCCAGTGTGTCCCCTCTCTCTATACCCCACTGTTCCCCACTGTGTCCCCTCTCTCTATACCCCACTGTTCCCCAGTGTGTCCCCTCTCTCTATACCCCACTGTTCCCCAGTGTGTCCCCTCTCTCTATACCCCACTGTTCCCCAGTGTGTCCCCTCTCTCTCTCTACCCCACTGTTCCCCAGTGTGTCCCCCCTCTCTATACCCCACTGTTCCCCAGTGTGTCCCCTCTCTCTATACCCCACTGTTCCCCAGTGTGTCCCCTCTCTCTATACCCAACTGTTCCCCAGTGTGTCCTCTCTCTCTATACCCCACTGTTCCCCAGTGTGTCCCCTCTCTCTATACCCCACTGTTCCCCAGTGTGTCCCCTCTCTCTCTATACCCCACTGTTCCCCAGTGTGTCCCCTCTCTCTATACCCCACTGTTCCCCAGTGTGTCCCCTCTCTCTCTCTGTACCCCACTGTTCCCCAGTGTGTCCCCTCTCTCTATACCCCACTGTTCCCCAGTGTGTCCTCTCTCTCTATACCCCACTGTTCCCCAGTGTGTCCTCTCTCTCTATACCCCACTGTTCCCCAGTGTCCCCTCTCTCTCTATACCCCACTGTTCCCCAGTGTGTCCCCTCTCTCTATACCCCTCTGTTCCCCAGTGTGTCCCCTCTCTCTCTATACCCCACTGTTCCCCAGTGTGTCCCCTCTCTCTATACCCCACTGTTCCCCAGTGTGTCCTCTCTCTCTATACCCCACTATTCCCCAATGTGTCCCCTCTCTCTCTATACCCCACTGTTCCCCAGTGTGTCCCCCCTCTCTCTATACCCCACTGTTCCCCAGTGTGTCCCCTCTCTCTATACCCCACTGTTCCCCACTGTGTCCCCTCTCTCTCTATACCCCACTGTTCCCCAGTGTGTCCCCCCTCTCTCTATACCCCACTGTTCCCCAGTGTGTCCCCTCTCTCTATACCCCACTGTTCCCCAGTGTGTCCCCTCTCTCTATACCCCACTGTTCCCCAGTGTGTCCCCTCTCTCTATACCCCACTGTTCCCCAGTGTGTCCCCCCTCTCTCTATACCCCACTGTTCCCCAGTGTGTCCCCTCTCTCTATACCCCACTGTTCCCCAGTGTGTCCCCCCTCTCTCTATACCCCACTGTTCCCCAGTGTGTCCCCTCTCTCTATACCCCACTGTTCCCCAGTGTGTCCCCCTCTCTCTATACCCCACTGTTCCCCAGTGTGTCCCCTCTCTCTATACCCTACTGTTCCCCAGTGTGTCCTCTCTCTCTATACCCCACTGTTCCCCAGTGTGTCCCCTCTCTCTCTATACCCCACTGTTCCCCAGTGTGTCCCCTCTCTCTATACCCCACTATTCCCCAATGTGTCCCCTCTCTCTCTATACCCCACTGTTCCCCAGTGTGTCCCCTCTCTCTATACCCCACTGTTCCCCAGTGTGTCCCCTCTCTCTATACCCCACTGTTCCCCAGTGTGTCCCCTCTCTCTATACCCCACTGTTCCCCAGTGTGTCCCCTCTCTCTATACCCCACTGTTCCCCAGTGTGTCCCCTCTCTCTATACCCCACTGTTCCCCAGTGTGTCCTCTCTCTCTATACCCCACTATTCCCCAATGTGTCCCCTCTCTCTCTATACCCCACTGTTCCCCAGTGTGTCCCCTCTCTCTATACCCCACTATTCCCCAATGTGTCCCCTCTCTCTCTATACCCCACTGTTCCCCAGTGTGTCCCCTCTCTCTATACCCCACTGTTCCCCAGTGTGTCCCCTCTCTCTCTATACCCCACTGTTCCCCAGTGTGTCCCCTCTCTCTATACCCTACTGTTCCCCAGTGTGTCCTCTCTCTCTATACCCCACTGTTCCCCAGTGTGTCCCCTCTCTCTCTATACCCCACTGTTCCCCAGTGTGTCCCCCCTCTCTCTATACCCCACTGTTCCCCAGTGTGTCCCCTCTCTCTATACCCCACTGTTCCCCAGTGTGTCCTCTCTCTCTATACCCAACTGTTCCCCAGTGTGTCCCCTCTCTCTATACCCCACTGTTCCCCAGTGTGTCCCCTCTCTCTATACCCCACTGTTCCCCAGTGTGTCCCCTCTCTCTATACCCCACTGTTCCCCAGTGTGTCCCCTCTCTCTATACCCCACTGTTCCCCAGTGTGTCCCCTCTCTCTCTATACCCCACTGTTCCACAGTGTGTCCCCTCTCTCTATACCCCACTGTTCCCCAGTGTGTCCCCTCTCTCTATACCCCACTGTTCCCCAGTGTGTCCCCTCTCTCTATACCCCACTGTTCCCCAGTGTGTCCCCTCTCTCTATATCCCACTGTTCCCCAGTGTGTCCCCCCTCTCTCTATACCCCACTGTTCCCCAGTGTGTCCCCTCTCTCTCTATACCCCACTGTTCCCCAGTGTGTCCCCTCTCTCTATACCCCACTGTTCCCCAGTGTGTCCTCTCTCTCTCTATACCCCACTGTTCCCCAGTGTGTCCCTCTCTCTGTACCCCACTGTTCCCCAGTGTGTCCCCTCTCTCTATACCCCACTGTTCCCCAGTGTGTCCCTCTCTCTGTACCCCACTGTTCCCCAGTGTGTCCCCTCTCTCTATACCCCACTGTTCCCCAGTGTGTCCCCTCTCTCTATACCCCACTGTTCCCCAGTGTGTCCCCTCTCTCTATACCCCACTGTTCCCCAGTGTGTCCCCTCTCTCTATACCCCACTGTTCCCCAGTGTGTCCCCTCTCTCTATACCCCACTGTTCCCCAGTGTGTCCCCCTCTCTCTATACCCCACTGTTCCCCAGTGTGTCCCCTCTCTCTATACCCCACTGTTCCCCAGTGTGTCCCCTCTCTCTATACCCCACTGTTCCCCAGTGTGTCCCCTCTCTCTATACCCCACTGTTCCCCAGTGTGTCCCCTCTCTCTCTATACCCCACTGTTCCCCAGTCTGTCCCCTCTCTCTATACCCCACTGTTCCCCAGTGTGTCCCCTCTCTCTATACCCCACTGTTCCCCAGTGTGTCCTCTCTCTCTCTATACCCCACTGTTCCCCAGTGTGTCCCCTCTCTCTCTATACCCCACTGTTCCCCAGTGTGTCCCCCCTCTCTCTATACCCCACTGTTCCCCAGTGTGTCCCCTCTCTCTATACCCCACTGTTCCCCACTGTGTCCCCTCTCTCTCTATACCCCACTGTTCCCCAGTGTGTCCCCTCTCTCTCTATGCCCCACTGTTCCCCAGTGTGTCCCCTCTCTCTCTATACCCCACTGTTCCCCAGTGTGTCCCCTCTCTCTATACCCCACTGTTCCCCAGTGTGTCCCCTCTCTCTATACCCCACTGTTCCCCAGTGTGTCCCCTCTCTCTATACCCCACTGTTCCCCAGTGTGTCCCCTCTCTCTATACCCCACTGTTCCCCAGTGTGTCCTCTCTCTCTATACCCCACTGTTCCCCAGTGTGTCCTCTCTCTCTATACCCCAATGTTCCCCAGTGTGTCCCCTCTCTATACCCCACTGTTCCCCAGTGTGTCCCCTCTCTCTCTGTACCCCACTGTTCCCCAGTGTGTCCCCCCTCTCTCTATACCCCACTGTTCCCCAGTGTGTCCCCTCTCTCTATACCCCACTGTTCCCCACTGTGTCCCCTCTCTCTCTATACCCCACTGTTCCCCAGTGTGTCCCCTCTCTCTCTATACCCCACTGTTCCCCAGTGTGTCCCCTCTCTCTCTATACCCCACTGTTCCCCAGTGTGTCCCCTCTCTCTATACCCCACTGTTCCCCAGTGTGTCCCCTCTCTCTATACCCCACTGTTCCCCAGTGTGTCCCCTCTCTCTATACCCCACTGTTCCCCAGTGTGTCCCCTCTCTCTATACCCCACTGTTCCCCACTGTGTCCTCTCTCTCTATACCCCACTGTTCCCCAGTGTGTCCTCTCTCTCTATACCCCACTGTTCCCCAGTGTGTCCCCTCTCTATACCCCACTGTTCCCCAGTGTGTCCCCTCTCTCTCTATACCCCACTGTTCCCCAGTGTGTCCCCTCTCTCTCTATACCCCACTGTTCCCCAGTGTGTCCCCTCTCTCTCTATACCACACTGTTCCCCAGTGTGTCCCCTCTCTCTCTATACCCCACTGTTCCCCAGTATGTCCCCCCTCTCTCTATACCCCACTGTTCCCCAGTGTGTCCCTCTCTCTCTATACCCCACTGTTCCCCAGTGTGTCCCCTCTCTCTATACCCCACTGTTCCCCAGTGTGTCCTCTCTCTATACCCCACTGTTCCCCAGTGTGTCCCCTCTCTCTATACCCCACTGTTCCCCAGTGTGTCCTCTCTCTATACCCCACTGTTCCCCAGTGTGTCCCCTCTCTCTATACCCCACTGTTCCCCAGTGTGTCCCCTCTCTCTATATACCCCACTGTTCCCCAGTGTGTCCCCTCTCTCTATACCCCACTGTTCCCCAGTGTGTCCCCTCTCTCCATACCCCACTGTTCCCCAGTGTGTCCCCTCTCTCTATACCCCACTGTTCCCCAGTGTGTCCCCTCTCTCTCTATACCCCACTGTTCCCCAGTGTGTCCCCTCTCTCTATACCCCACTGTTCCCCAGTGTGTCCCCTCTCTCTATACCCCACTGTTCCCCAGTGTGTCCCCTCTCTCTATACCCCACTGTTCCCCAGTGTGTCCCCTCTCTCTATACCCCATTGTTCCCCAGTGTGTCCCCTCTCTCTCTATACCCCACTGTTCCCCAGTGTGTCCCCTCTCTCTATACCCCACTGTTCCCCAGTGTGTCCCCTCTCTCTATACCCCACTGTTCCCCAGTGTGTCCCCTCTCTCTATACCCCACTGTTCCCCAGTGTGTCCCCTCTCTCTCTATACCCCACTGTTCCCCAGTGTGTCCCCTCTCTCTATACCCCACTGTTCCCCAGTGTGTCCCCTCTCTCTATACCCCACTGTTCCCCAGTGTGTCCCCTCTCTCCATACCCCACTGTTCCCCAGTGTGTCCCCTCTCTCTATACCCCACTGTTCCCCAGTGTGTCCCCTCTCTCTATACCCCACTGTTCCCCAGTGTGTCCCCTCTCTCTATACCCCACTGTTCCCCAGTGTGTCCCCTCTCTCTATACCCCACTGTTCCCCAGTGTGTCCCTCTCTCTCTATACCCCACTGTTCCCCAGTGTGTCCCCTCTCTCTATACCCCACTGTTCCCCAGTGTGTCCCCTCTCTCTATACCCAACTGTTCCCCAGTGTGTCCCCTCTCTCTATACCCCACTGTTCCCCACTGTGTCCCCTCTCTCTCTATACCCCACTGTTCCCCAGTGTGTCCCCCCTCTCTCTATACCCCACTGTTCCCCAGTGTGTCCCCTCTCTCTCTATACCCCACTGTTCCCCAGTGTGTCCCCCCTCTCTCTATACCCCACTGTTCCCCAGTGTTTCCTCTCTCTATACCCCACTGTTCCCCAGTGTGTCCCCCCTCTCTCTATACCCCACTGTTCACCAGTGTGTCCCCTCTCTCTCTATACCCCACTGTTCCCCAGTGTGTCCCCTCTCTCTCTATACCCCACTGTTCCCCAGTGTGTCCCCTCTCTCTCTATACCCCACTGTTCCCCAGTGTGTCCCCTCTCTCTATACCCCACTGTTCCCCAGTGTGTCCCCTCTCTCTCTATACCCCACTGTTCCCCAGTGTGTCCCCCCTCTCTCTATACCCCACTGTTCCCCAGTGTGTCCTCTCTCTATACCCCACTGTTCCCCAGTGTGTCCCCTCTCTCTATACCCCACTGTTCCCCAGTGTGTCCCCCCTCTCTCTATACCCCACTGTTCCCCAGTGTGTCCTCTCTCTATACCCCACTGTTCCCCAGTGTGTCCCCTCTCTCTATACCCCACTGTTCACCAGTGTGTCCCCTCTCTCTATACCCCACTGTTCCCCAGTGTGTCCCCTCTCTCTCTATACCCCACTGTTCCCCAGTGTGTCCCCCCTCTCTCTATACCCCACTGTTCCCCAGTGTGTCCTCTCTCTATACCCCACTGTTCCCCAGTGTGTCCCCTCTCTCTATACCCCACTGTTCCCCAGTGTGTCCCCCCTCTCTCTATACCCCACTGTTCCCCAGTGTGTCCCCTCTCTCTATACCCCACTGTTCCCCAGTGTGTCCCCTCTCTCTATACCCCACTGTTCCCCAGTGTGTCCCCTCTCTCTATACCCCACTGTTCCCCAGTGTGTCCCCTCTCTCTATACCCCACTGTTCCCCAGTGTGTCCCCTCTGTCTATACCCCACTGTTCCCCAGTGTGTCCCCTCTCTCTCTGCACCCCACTGTTCCCCAGTGTGTCCCCTCTCTCTCTGTACCCCACTGTTCCCCAGTGTGTCCCCTCTCTCTATACCCCACTGTTCCCCAGTGTGTCCCCTCTCTCTATACCCCACTGTTCCCCAGTGTGTCCCCTCTCTCTATACCCCACTGTTCCCCAGTGTGTCCCCTCTCTCTATACCCCACTGTTCCCCAGTGTGTCCCCTCTCTCTCTCTATACCCCACTGTTCCCCAGTGTGTCCCCTCTCTCTATACCCCACTGTTCCCCAGTGTGTCCCCTCTCTCTATACCCCACTGTTCCCCAGTGTCTCCCCTCTCTCTCTATACCCCACTTTTCCCCAGTGTGTCCCCTCTCTCTCTATACCCCACTGTTCCCCAGTGTGTCCCCTCTCTCTATACCCCACTGTTCCCCAGTGTGTCCCCTCTCTCTATACCCCACTGTTCCCAGTGTGTCCCCTCTCTCTGTACCCTACTGTTCCCCAGTGTGTCCCCTCTCTCTATACCCCACTGTTCCCCAGTGTGTCCCCTCTCTCTATACCCCACTGTTCCCCAGTGTGTCCCCTCTCTCTATACCCCATTGTTCCCCAGTGTGTCCCCTCTCTCTCTATACCCCACTGTTCCCCAGTGTGTCCCCTCTCTCTATACCCCACTGTTCCCCAGTGTGTCCCCTCTCTCTATACCCCACTGTTCCCCAGTGTGTCCCCTCTCTCTATACCCCACTGTTCCCCAGTGTGTCCCCTCTCTCTCTATACCCCACTGTTCCCCAGTGTGTCCCCTCTCTCTATACCCCACTGTTCCCCAGTGTGTCCCCTCTCTCTATACCCCACTGTTCCCCAGTGTGTCCCCTCTCTCCATACCCCACTGTTCCCCAGTGTGTCCCCTCTCTCTATACCCCACTGTTCCCCAGTGTGTCCCCTCTCTCTATACCCCACTGTTCCCCAGTGTGTCCCCTCTCTCTATACCCCACTGTTCCCCAGTGTGTCCCCTCTCTCTATACCCCACTGTTCCCCAGTGTGTCCCTCTCTCTCTATACCCCACTGTTCCCCAGTGTGTCCCCTCTCTCTATACCCCACTGTTCCCCAGTGTGTCCCCTCTCTCTATACCCAACTGTTCCCCAGTGTGTCCCCTCTCTCTATACCCCACTGTTCCCCACTGTGTCCCCTCTCTCTCTATACCCCACTGTTCCCCAGTGTGTCCCCCCTCTCTCTATACCCCACTGTTCCCCAGTGTGTCCCCTCTCTCTCTATACCCCACTGTTCCCCAGTGTGTCCCCCCTCTCTCTATACCCCACTGTTCCCCAGTGTTTCCTCTCTCTATACCCCACTGTTCCCCAGTGTGTCCCCCCTCTCTCTATACCCCACTGTTCACCAGTGTGTCCCCTCTCTCTCTATACCCCACTGTTCCCCAGTGTGTCCCCTCTCTCTCTATACCCCACTGTTCCCCAGTGTGTCCCCTCTCTCTCTATACCCCACTGTTCCCCAGTGTGTCCCCTCTCTCTATACCCCACTGTTCCCCAGTGTGTCCCCTCTCTCTCTATACCCCACTGTTCCCCAGTGTGTCCCCCCTCTCTCTATACCCCACTGTTCCCCAGTGTGTCCCTCTCTCTATACCCCACTGTTCCCCAGTGTGTCCCCTCTCTCTATACCCCACTGTTCCCCAGTGTGTCCCCCCTCTCTCTATACCCCACTGTTCCCCAGTGTGTCCTCTCTCTATACCCCACTGTTCCCCAGTGTGTCCCCTCTCTCTATACCCCACTGTTCACCAGTGTGTCCCCTCTCTCTATACCCCACTGTTCCCCAGTGTGTCCCCTCTCTCTCTATACCCCACTGTTCCCCAGTGTGTCCCCCCTCTCTCTATACCCCACTGTTCCCCAGTGTGTCCTCTCTCTATACCCCACTGTTCCCCAGTGTGTCCCCTCTCTCTATACCCCACTGTTCCCCAGTGTGTCCCCCCTCTCTCTATACCCCACTGTTCCCCAGTGTGTCCCCTCTCTCTATACCCCACTGTTCCCCAGTGTGTCCCCTCTCTCTATACCCCACTGTTCCCCAGTGTGTCCCCTCTCTCTATACCCCACTGTTCCCCAGTGTGTCCCCTCTCTCTATACCCCACTGTTCCCCAGTGTGTCCCCTCTGTCTATACCCCACTGTTCCCCAGTGTGTCCCCTCTCTCTCTGCACCCCACTGTTCCCCAGTGTGTCCCCTCTCTCTCTGTACCCCACTGTTCCCCAGTGTGTCCCCTCTCTCTATACCCCACTGTTCCCCAGTGTGTCCCCTCTCTCTATACCCCACTGTTCCCCAGTGTGTCCCCTCTCTCTATACCCCACTGTTCCCCAGTGTGTCCCCTCTCTCTATACCCCACTGTTCCCCAGTGTGTCCCCTCTCTCTCTCTATACCCCACTGTTCCCCAGTGTGTCCCCTCTCTCTATACCCCACTGTTCCCCAGTGTGTCCCCTCTCTCTATACCCCACTGTTCCCCAGTGTCTCCCCTCTCTCTCTATACCCCACTTTTCCCCAGTGTGTCCCCTCTCTCTCTATACCCCACTGTTCCCCAGTGTGTCCCCTCTCTCTATACCCCACTGTTCCCCAGTGTCTCCCCTCTCTCTCTATAACCCACTTTTCCCCAGTGTGTCCCCTCTCTCTCTATACCCCACTTTTCCCCAGTGTGTCCCCTCTCTCTCTATACCCCACTGTTCCCCAGTGTGTCCTCTCTCTATACCCCACTGTTCCCCAGTGTGTCCCCTCTCTCTATACCCCACTGTTCCCCAGTGTGTCCCCTCTCTCTCTATACCCCACTGTTCCCCAGTGTGTCCCCTCTCTCTCTGGACCCCACTGTTCCCCAGTGTGTCCCCTCTCTCTATACCCCACTGTTCCCCAGTGTGTCCTCTCTCTCTATACCCCACTGTTCCCCAGTGTGTCCCCTCTCTCTCTATACCCCACTGTTCCCCAGTGTGTCCCCTCTCTCTATACCCCACTGTTCCCCAGTGTGTCCCCTCTCTCTATACCCCACTGTTCCCCAGTGTGTCCCCTCTCTCTATACCCCACTGTTCCCCAGTGTGTCCCCTCTCTCTCTATACCCCACTGTTCCCCAGTGTGTACCCTCTCTCTCTATACCCCACTGTTCCCCAGTGTGTCCCCTCTCTCTATACCCCACTGTTCCCCAATGTGTCCCCTCTCTCTATACCCCACTGTTCCCCAGTGTGTCCCCTCTCTCTATACCCCACTGTTCCCAGTGTGTCCCCTCTCTCTGTACCCTACTGTTCCCCAGTGTGTCCCCTCTCTCTATACCCCACTGTTCCCCAGTGTGTCCCCTCTCTCTATACCCCACTGTTCCCCAGTGTGTCCCCTCTCTCTCTATACCCCACTGTTCCCCAGTGTGTCCCCTCTCTCTATACCCCACTGTTCCCCAGTGTGTCCCCTCTCTATACCCCACTGTTCCCCAGTGTGTCCTCTCTCTCTCTATACCCCACTGTTCCCCAGTGTGTCCCCTCTCTCTCTATACCCCACTGTTCCCCAGTGTGTCCTCTCTCTCTCTATACCCCACTGTTCCCCAGTGTGTCCCCTCTCTCTATACCCCACTGTTCCCCAGTGTGTCCCCTCTCTCTCTATACCCCACTGTTCCCCAGTGTGTCCCCTCTCTCTATACCCCACTGTTCCCCAGTGTGTCCCCTCTCTCTCTATACCCCACTGTTCCCCAGTGTGTCCCCTCTCTCTCTGTACCCCACTGTTCCCCAGTGTGTCCCCTCTCTCTATACCCCACTGTTCCCCAGTGTGTCCCCTCTCTCTCCATACCCCACTGTTCCCCAGTGTGTCCCCTCTCTCTATACCCCACTGTTCCCCAGTGTGTCCCCTCTCTCTCTATACCCCACTGTTCCCCAATGTGTCCCTCTCTCTCTATCCCCCACTGTTCCCCAGTGTGTCCCCTCTCTCTATACCCCACTGTTCCCCAGTGTGTCCCCTCTCTCTCTATACCCCACTGTTCCCCAGTGTGTCCCCTCTCTCTATACCCCACTGTTCCCCAGTGTGTCCCCTCTCTATACCCCACTGTTCCCCAGTGTGTCCTCTCTCTCTCTATACCCCACTGTTCCCCAGTGTGTCCCCTCTCTCTCTATACCCCACTGTTCCCCAGTGTGTCCTCTCTCTCTCTATACCCCACTGTTCCCCAGTGTGTCCCCTCTCTCTATACCCCACTGTTCCCCAGTGTGTCCCCTCTCTCTCTATACCCCACTGTTCCCCAGTGTGTCCCCTCTCTCTATACCCCACTGTTCCCCAGTGTGTCCCCTCTCTCTCTATACCCCACTGTTCCCCAGTGTGTCCCCTCTCTCTCTGTACCCCACTGTTCCCCAGTGTGTCCCCTCTCTCTATACCCCACTGTTCCCCAGTGTGTCCCCTCTCTCTCCATACCCCACTGTTCCCCAGTGTGTCCCCTCTCTCTCTATACCCCACTGTTCCCCAGTGTGTCCCCTCTCTCTATACCCCACTGTTCCCCAGTGTGTCCCCTCTCTCTATACCCCACTGTTCCCCAGTGTGTCCCCCCTCTCTCTATACCCCACTGTTCCCCAATGTGTCCCCTCTCTCTATACCCCACTGTTCCCCAGTGTGTCCCCTCTCTCTATACCCCACTGTTCCCCAGTGTGTCCCCTCTCTCTATACCCCACTGCTCCCCAGTGTGTCCCCTCTCTCTCTATACCCCACTGTTCCCCAGTGTGTCCCCTCTCTCTATACCCCACTGTTCCCCAGTGTGTCCCCTCTCTCTCTGTACCCCACTGTTCCCCAGTGTGTCCCCTCTCTATATACCTCACTGTTCCCCAGTTTGTCCCCTCTCTCTGTACCCCACTGTTCCCCAGTGTGTCCCCTCTCTCTATACCCCACTGTTCCCCAGTGTGTCCCCTCTCTCTATACCCCACTGTTCCCCAGTGTGTCCCCTCTCTCTATACCCCACTGTTCCCCAGTGTGACCCCTCTCTCTCTATACCCCACTGTTCCCCAGTGTGTCCCCTCTCTCTATACCCCACTGTTCCCCAGTGTGTCCCCTCCCTCTATACCCCACTGTTCCCCAGTGTGTCCCCTCTCTCTATACCCCACTGTTCCCCAGTGTGTCCCCTGTCTCTAAACCCCACTGTTCCCCAGTGTGTCCCCTCTCTCTATACCCCACTGTTCCTCAGTGTGTCCCCTCTCTCTATACCCCACTGTTCCCCAGTGTGTCCCCTCTCTCTATACCCCACTGTTCCCCAGTGTGTCCCCTCTCTCCATACCCCACTGTTCCCCAGTGTGTCCTCTCTCTCTATACCCCACTGTTCCCCAGTGTGTCCCCTCTCTCTGTACCCCACTGTTCCCCAGTGTGTCCCCTCTCTCCATATACCCCACTGTTCCCCAGTGTGTCCCCTCTCTCTATATACCCCACTGTTCCCCAGTGTGTCCCCTCTCTCTATACCCCACTGTTCCCCATTGTGTCCCCTCTCTCTATACCCCACTGTTCCCCAGTGTGTCCCCTCTCTCTATACCCCACTGTTCCCCAGTGTGTCCCCTCTCTCTATACCCCACTGTTCCCCAGTGTGTCCCCTCTCTCTATACCCCACTGTTCCCCAGTGTGTCCCCTCTCTCTCTATACCCCACTGTTCCCCAGTGTGTCCCCTCTCTCTATACCCCACTGTTCCCCAGTGTGTCCCCTCTCTCTATACCCCACTGTTCCCCAGTGTGTCCCCTCTCTCTCTATACCCCACTGTTCCCCAGTGTGTCCTCTCTCTCTATACCCCGCGGTTCCCCAGTGTGTCCTCACTCTATACCCCACTGTTCCCCAGTGTGTCCCCTCTCTCTATATACCCCACTGTTCCCCAGTGTGTCCCCTCTCTCTATACCCCACTGTTCCCCAGTGTGTCCCCTCTCTCTATACCCCACTGTTCCCCAGTGTGTCCCCTCTCTCTCTCTATACCCCACTGTTCCCCAGTGTGTCCCCTCTCTCTATACCCCACTGTTCCCCAGTGTGTCCCCTCTCTCTATACCCCACTGTTCCCCAGTGTGTCCCCTCTCTCTCTATACCCCACTGTTCCCCAGTGTGTCCCCTCTCTCTATACCCCACTGTTCCCCAGTGTGTCCCCTCTCTCTATACCCCACTGTTCCCCAGTGTGTCCCCTCTCTCTATACCCCACTGTTCTCCAGTGTGTCCCCTCTCTCTCTATACCCCACTGTTCCCCAGTGTTACCCCTCTCTCTCTATACCCCACTGTTCCCCAGTGTGTCCCCTCTCTCTCTATACCCCACTGTTCCCCAGTGTGTCCCCTCTCTCTATACCCCACTGTTCCCCAGTGTGTCCCCTCTCTCTATACCCCACTGTTCCCCAGTGTGTCCCCTCTCTCTCTATACCCCACTGTTCCCCAGTGTGTCCCCTCTCTCTATACCCCACTGTTCCCCAGTGTGTCCCCTCTCTCTCTATACCCCACTGTTCCCCAGTGTGTCCCCTCTCTCTATACCCCACTGTTCCCCAGTGTGTCCCCTCTCTCTATACCCCACTGTTCCCCAGTGTGTCCCCTCTCTCTATACCCCACTGTTCTCCAGTGTGTCCCCTCTCTCTCTATACCCCACTGTTCCCCAGTGTGTCCCCTCTCTCTCTATACCCCACTGTTCCCCAGTGTGTTCCCTCTCTCTATACCCCACTGTTCCCCAGTGTGTCCCCTCTCTCTATACCCCACTGTTCTCCAGTGTGTCCCCTCTCTCTCTATACCCCACTGTTCCCCAGTGTGTCCCCTATCTCTCTATACCCCACTGTTCCCCAGTGTGTCCCCTCTCTCTCTATACCCCACTGTACCCCAGTGTGGCCCCTCTCTCTATACCCCACTGTTCCCCAGTGTGTCCCCTCTCTCTCTATACCCCACTGTTCCCCAGTGTGTCCCCTCTCTCTATACCCCACTGTTCCCCAGTGTGTCCCCTCTCTCTATACCCCACTGTTCCCCAGTGTGTCCCCTCTCTCTATACCCCACTGTTCCCCAGTGTGTCCCCTCTCTCTATACCCCACTGTTCCCCAGTGTGTCCCCCCTCTCTCTATACCCCACTGTTCCCCAGTGTGTCCCCTCTCTCTCTATACCCCACTGTTCCCCAGTGTGTCACCTCTCTCTCTCTATACCCCACTGTTCCCCAGTGTGTCCCCCCTCTCTCTATACCCCACTGTTCCCCAGTGTGTCCCCTCTCTCTCTATACCCCACTGTTCCCCAGTGTGTCACCTCTCTCTCTCTATACCCCACTGTTCCCCAGTGTGTCCCCTCTCTCTATACCCCACTGTTCCCCAGTGTGTCCCCTCTCTCTATACCCCACTGTTCCCCAGTGTGTCCTCTCTCTCTATACCCCACTGTTCCCCAGTGTGTCCCCTCTCTCTATACCCCACTGTTCCCCAGTGTGTCCCCTCTCTCTCTATACACCACTGTTCCCCAGTGTGTCCCCTCTCTCTATACCCCACTGTTCCCCAGTGTGTCCCCTCTCTCTCTATACCCCACTGTTCCCCAGTGTGTCCCCCCTCTCTCTATACCCCACTGTTCCCCAGTGTGTCCCCTCTCTCTCTATACCCCACTGTTCCCCAGTGTGTCCCCTCTCTCTATACCCCACTGTTCCCCAGTGTGTCCCCTCTCTCTATACCCCACTGTTCCCCAGTGTGTCCCCTCTCTCTATACCCCACTGTTCCCCAGTGTGTCCCCTCTCTCTCTATACCCCACTGTTCCCCAGTGTGTCCCCCCTCTCTCTATACCCCACTGTTCCCCAGTGTGTCCCCTCTCTCTCTATACCCCACTGTTCCCCAGTGTGTCCCCTCTCTCTCTATACCCCACTGTTCCCCAGTGTGTCCCCTCTCTCTATACCCCACTGTTCCCCAGTGTGTCCCCTCTCTCCATACCCCACTGTTCCCCAGTGTGTCCTCTCTCTCTATACCCCACTGTTCCCCAGTGTGTCCCCTCTCTCTATACCCCACTGTTCCCCAGTGTGTCACGTCTCTCTCTCTATACCCCACTGTTCCCCAGTGTGTCCCCTCTCTCTATACCCCACTGTTCCCCAGTGTGTCCCCTCTCTCTATACCCCACTGTTCCCCAGTGTGTCACGTCTCTCTCTCTATACCCCACTGTTCCCCAGTGTGTCCCCTCTCTCTATACCCCACTGTTCCCCAGTGTGTCCTCTCTCTCTATACCCCACTGTTCCCCAGTGTGTCCCCTCTCTCTATACCCCACTGTTCCCCACTGTTCCCCAGTGTGTCCCCTCTCTCTATACCCCACTGTTCCCCAGTGTGTTCCCTCTCTCTATACCCCACTGTTCCCCAGTGTGTCCCCTCTCTCTATACCCCACTGTTCCCCAGTGTGTCCCCTCTCTCTATACCCCACTGTTCCCCAGTGTGTCCCCTCTCTCTATACCCCACTGTTCCCCAGTGTGTCCCCTCTCTCTATACCCCACTGTTCCCCAGTGTGTCCCCTCTCTCTATACCCCACTGTTCCCCAGTGTGTCCCCTCTCTCTATATACCCCACTGTTCCCCAGTGTGTCCCCTCTCCCTATACCCCACTGTTCCCCAGTGTGTCCCCTCTCTCTATACCCCACTGTTCCCCAGTGTGTCCCCTCTCTCTATACCCCACTGTTCCCCAGTGTATCCCCTCTCTCTATACCCCACTGTTCCCCAGTGTGTTCCCTCTCTATATACCCCACTGTTCCCCAGTGTGTCCCCTCTCTCTATACCCCACTGTTCCCCAGTGTGTCACCTCTCTCTCTCTATACCCCACTGTTCCCCAATGTGTCCCCTCTCTCTATACCCCACTGTTCCCCAGTGTGTCCCCTCTCTCTATACCCCACTGTTCCCCAGTGTGTCCCCCCTCTCTCTATACCCCACTGTTCCCCAGTGTGTCCCCTCTCTCTATACCCCACTGTTCCCCAGTGTGTCCCCTCTCTCTATAACCCACTGTTCCCCAGTGTGTCCCCTCTCTCTATACCCCACTGTTCCCCAGTGTGTCCCCTCTCTCTATACCCCACTGTTCCCCAGTGTGTCCCCTCTCTCTATACCCCACTGTTCCCCAGTGTGTCCCCTCTCTCTCTATACCCCACTGTTCCCCAGTGTGTCCCCTCTCTCTATACCCCACTGTTCCCCAGTGTGTCCCATCTCTCTCTATACCCCACTGTTCCCCAGTGTGTCCTCTCTCTCTATACCCCACTGTTCCCCAGTGTGTCCCCTCTCTCTATACCCCACTGTTCCCCAGTGTGTCCCCTCTCTCTATATACCCCACTGTTCCCCAGTGTGTCCCCCCTCTCTCTATACCCCACTGTTCCCCAGTGTGTCCCCTCTCTATATACCCCACTGTTCCCCAGTGTGTCCCCTCTCTCTATATACCCCACTGTTCCCCAGTGTGTCCCCTCTCCCGAAACCCCACTGTTCCCCAGTGTGTCCTCTCTCTATACCCCACTGTTCCCCAGTGTGTCCCCTCTCTCCATACCCCACTGTTCCCCAGTGTGTCCCCTCTCTCTATACCCCACTGTTCCCCAGTGTGTTCCCTCTCTATATACCCCACTGTTCCCCAGTGTGTCCCCTCTCTCTCTATACCCCACTGTTCCCCAGTGTGTCCCCTCTCTCTCTATACCCCACTGTTCCCCAATGTGTCCCCTCTCTCTATACCCCACTGTTCCCCAGTGTGTCCCCTCTCTCTATACCCCACTGTTCCCCAGTGTGTCCCCTCTCTCTATAACCCACTGTTCCCCAGTGTGTCCCCTCTCTCTATACCCCACTGTTCCCCAGTGTGTCCCCTCTCTCTTTCTACCCCACTGTTCCCCAGTGTGTCCCCCCTCTCTCTATACCCCACTGTTCCCCAGTGTGTCCCCTCTCTATACACCCCACTGTTCCCCAGTGTGTCCCCTCTCTCTCTATACCCCACTGTTCCCCAGTGTGTCCCCTCTCCCTATACCCCACTGTTCCCCAGTGTGTCCTCTCTCTATACCCCACTGTTCCCCAGTGTGTCCCCTCTCTCCATACCCCACTGTTCCCCAGTGTGTCCTCTCTCTATACCCCACTGTTCCCCAGTGTGACCCCTCTCTCCATACCCCACTGTTCCCCAGTGTGTCCCCTCTCTCTCTATACCCCACTGTTCCCCAGTGTGTCCCCTCTCTCTATACCCCACTGTTCCCCAGTGTGTCCCCTCTCTCTATATACCCCACTGTTCCCCAGTGTGTCCCCCCTCTCTCTATACCCCACTGTTCCCCAGTGTGTCCCCTCTCTATACCCCACTGTTCCCCAGTGTGTCCCCTCTCTCTATACCCCACTGTTCCCCAGTGTGTCCCCTCTCTCTATACCCCACTGTTCCCCAGTGTGTCCCCTCTCTCTCTATACCCCACTGTTCCCCAGTGTGTCCCCTCTCTCTATACCCCACTGTTCCCCAGTGTGTCCCCTCTCTCCATACCCCACTGTTCCCCAGTGTGTCCTCTCTCTGTACCCCACTGTTCCCCAGTGTGTCCCCTCTCTCCATACCCCACTGTTCCCCAGTGTGTCCCCTCTCTCTCCATACCCCACTGTTCCCCAGTGTGTCCTCTCTCTCTATACCCCACTGTTCCCCAGTGTGTCCCCTCTCTCCATACCCCACTGTTCCCCAGTGTGTCCCCTCTCTCTCCATACCCCACTGTTCCCCAGTGTGTCCTCTCTCTATACCCCACTGTTCCCCAGTGTGTCCCCTCTCTCTATACCCCACTGTTCCCCAGTGTGTCCCCTCTCTCTATACCCCACTGTTCCCCAGTGTATCCTCTCTCTCTATACCCCACTGTTCCCCAGTGTGTCCCCTCTCTCTCTATACCCCACTGTTCCCCAGTGTGTCCCCTCTCTCTCTATACCCCACTGTTCCCCAGTGTGTCCCCTCTCTCCATACCCCACTGTTCCCCAGTGTGTCCCCTCTCTCTCCATACCCCACTGTTCCCCAGTGTGTCCTCTCTCTATACCCCACTGTTCCCCAGTGTGTCCCCTCTCTCTATACCCCACTGTTCCCCAGTGTGTCCCCTCTCTCTATACCCCACTGTTCCCCAGTGTATCCTCTGTCTCTATACCCCACTGTTCCCCAGTGTGTCCCCTCTCTCTATACCCCACTGTTCCCCAGTGTATCCTCTCTCTCTATACCCCACTGTTCCCCAGTGTGTCCCCTCTCTCTATACCCCACTGTTCCCCAGTGTGTCCCCTCTCTCTATACCCCACTGTTCCCCAGTGTGACCCCCTCTCTCTATACCCCACTGTTCCCCAGTGTGTCCTCTCTCTATATACCCCACTGTTCCCCAGTGTGTCCCCTCTCTCCATACCCCACTGTTCCCCAGTGTGTCCTCTCTCTATACCCCACTGTTCCCCAGTGTGTCCCCCCTCTCTCTATACCCCACTGTTCCCCAGTGTGTCCCCTCTCTCTCTATACCCCACTGTTCCCCAGTGTGTCCCCTCTCTCTATACCCCACTGTTCCCCAGTGTGTCCCCTCTCTCTATATACCCCACTGTTCCCCAGTGTGTCCCCCCTCTCTCTATACCCCACTGTTCCCCAGTGTGTCCCCTCTCTATACCCCACTGTTCCCCAGTGTGTCCCCTCTCTCTATACCCCACTGTTCCCCACTGTTCCCCAGTGTGTCCCCTCTCTCTATACCCCACTGTTCCCCAGTGTGTCCCCTCTCTCTCTATACCCCACTGTTCCCCAGTGTGTCCCCTCTCTCTATACCCCACTGTTCCCCAGTGTGTCCCCTCTCTCCATACCCCACTGTTCCCCAGTGTGTCCTCTCTCTGTACCCCACTGTTCCCCAGTGTGTCCCCTCTCTCCATACCCCACTGTTCCCCAGTGTGTCCCCTCTCTCTCCATACCCCACTGTTCCCCAGTGTGTCCTCTCTCTCTATCCCCCACTGTTCCCTAGTGTGTCCCCTCTCTCCATACCCCACTGTTCCCCAGTGTGTCCCCTCTCTCTCCATACCCCACTGTTCCCCAGTGTGTCCCCTCTCTCTCCATACCCCACTGTTCCCCAGTGTGTCCCCTCTCTCTCTATACCCCACTGTTCCCCAGTGTGTCCCCTCTCTCTATACCCCACTGTTCCCCAGTGTGTCCCCTCTCTCTATACCCCACTGTTCCCCAGTGTGTCCCCTCTCTCTATACCCCACTGTTCCCCAGTGTGTCCCCTCTCTCTCTATACCCCACTGTTCCCCAGTGTGTCCCCTCTCTCTATACCCCACTGTTCCCCAGTGTGTCCCCTCTCTCTGTACCCCACTGTTCCCCAGTGTGTCCCCTCTCTCTATACCCCACTGTTCCCCAGTGTGTCCCCTCTCTCTATACCCCACTGTTCCCCAGTGTGTCCCCTCTCTCTCTATACCCCACTGTTCCCCAGTGTGTCCCCTCTCTCTCTATACCCCACTGTTCCCCAGTGTGTCCCCTCTCTCTATACCCCACTGTTCCCCAGTGTGTCCCCTCTCTCTATACCCCACTGTTCCCCAGTGTATCCCCTCTCTCTGTACCCCACTGTTCCCCAGTGTGTCCCCTCTCTCTCCATACCCCACTGTTCCCCAGTGTGTCCTCTCTCTCCATACCCCACTGTTCCCCAGTGTGTCCTCTCTCTCTATACCCCACTGTTCCCCAGTGTGTCCCCTCTCTCTATACCCCACTGTTCTCCAGTGTGTCCCGTCTCTCTATACCCCACTGTTCCCCAGTGTGTCCCCTCTCTCTATACCCCACTGTTCACCAGTGTGTCCCCTCTCTCTATACCCCACTGTTCCCCAGTGTGTCCCCTCTCTCTATACCCCACTGTTCCCCAGTGTGTCCCCCCTCTCTCTATACCCCACTGTTCCCCAGTGTGTCCCCTCTCTCTATACCCCACTGTTCCCCAGTGTGTCCCCTCTCTCTCTCTATACCCCACTGTTCCCCAGTGTGTCCCCTCTCTCTCTATACCCCACTGTTCCCCAGTGTGTCCCCTCTCTCTATACCCCACTGTTCCCCAGTGTGTCCCCTCTCTCTATACCCCACTGTTCCCCAGTGTGTCCCCTCTCTCTCGATACCCCACTGTTCCCCAGTGTGTCCCCTCTCTCTATACCCCACTGTTCCCCAGTGTGTCCCCTCTCTCTATACCCCACTGTTCCCCAGTGTGTCCCCTCTCTCTATACCCCACTGTTCCCCAGTGTGTCCCCTCTCTCTATACCCCACTGTTCCCCAGTGTGTCCCCTCTCTCTATTCCCCACTGTTCCCCAGTGTGTCCTCTCTCTCTATACCCCACTGTTCCCCAGTGTGTCCCCTCTCTCTGTACCCCACTGTTCCCCAGTGTGTCCCCTCTCTCTATACCCCACTGTTCCCCAGTGTGTCCTCTCTCTCTGTACCCCACTGTTCCCCAGTGTGTCCCCTCTCTCTCTCTATACCCCACTATTCCCCAGTGTGTCCCCTCTCTCTATACCCCACTGTTCACCAGTGTGTCCCCTCTCTCTCTATACCCCACTATTCCCCAGTGTGTCCCCTCTCTCTATACCCCACTGTTCCCCAGTGTGTCCCCTCTCTCTATACCCCACTGTTCCCCAGTGTGTCCCCTCTCTCTATACCCCACTGTTCCCCAGTGTGTCCCCTCTCTCTCTATACCCCACTGTTCCCCAGTGTGTCCCGTCTCTCTATACCCCACTGTTCCCCAGTGTGTCCTCTCTCTCTATACCCCACTGTTCCCCAGTGTGTCCCCTCTCTCTATACCCCACTGTTCCCCAGTGTGTCCCCCCTCTCTCTATACCCCACTGTTCCCCAGTGTGTCCCCTCTCTCTCTATACCCCACTGTTCCCCAGTGTGTCCCCTCTCTCTATACCCCACTGTTCCCCAGTGTGTCCCCTCTCTCTATACCCCACTGTTCCCCAGTGTGTCCCCTCTCTCTCTATACCCCACTGTTCCCCAGTGTGTCCCCTCTCTCTATACCCCACTGTTCCCCAGTGTGTCCCCTCTCTCTATACCCCACTGTTCCCCAGTGTGTCCCCTCTCTCTTCCCCACTGTTCCCCAGTGTGTCCCCTCTCTCTATACCCCACTGTTCCCCAGTGTGTCCCCTCTCTCTATTCCCCACTGTTCCCCAGTGTGTCCTCTCTCTCTATACCCCACTGTTCCCCAGTGTGTCCCCTCTCTCTATACCCCACTGTTCCCCAGTGTGTCCCCTCTCTCTATACCCCACTGTTCCCCAGTGTGTCCCCTCTCTCTATACCCCACTGTTCCCCAGTGTGTCCTCTCTCTCTGTACCCCACTGTTCCCCAGTGTGTCCCCTCTCTCTCTCTATACCCCACTATTCCCCAGTGTGTCCCCTCTCTCTATACCCCACTGTTCCCCAGTGTGTCCCCTCTCTCTATACCCCACTGTTCCCCAGTGTGTCCCCTCTCTCTCTATACCCCACTGTTCCCCAGTGTGTCCTCTCTCTCTATACCCCACTGTTCCCCAGTGTGTCCCCTCTCTCTCTATACCCCACTGTTCCCCAGTGTGTCCCCTCTCTCTATACCCCACTGTTCCCCAGTGTGTCCCCTCTCTCTATACCCCACTGTTCCCCAGTGTGTCCCCTCTCTCTCTATACCCCACTGTTCCCCAGTGTGTCCTCTCTCTCTATACCCCACTGTTCCCCAGTGTGTCCCCTCTCTCTCTATACCCCACTGTTCCCCAGTGTGTCCCCTCTCTCTATACCCCACTGTTCCCCAGTGTGTCCCCTCTCTCTCTATACCCCACTGTTCCCCAGTGTGTCCCCTCTCTCTCTATACCCCACTGTTCCCCAGTGTGTCCCCTCTCTCTATACCCCACTGTTCCCGTGTGTCCCCTCTCTCTATACCCCACTGTTCCCCAGTGTGTCCCCTCTCTCTATACCCCACTGTTCCCCAGTGTGTCCCCTCTCTCTCTATACCCCACTGTTCCCCAGTGTGTCCCCCCTCTCTCTATACCCCACTGTTCCCCAGTGTGTCCCCTCTCTCTCTATACCCCACTGTTCCCCAGTGTGTCCCCTCTCTCTCTATACCCCACTGTTCCCCAGTGTGTCCCCTCTCTCTATACCCCACTGTTCCCCAGTGTGTCCCCTCTCTCCATACCCCACTGTTCCCCAGTGTGTCCTCTCTCTCTATACCCCACTGTTCCCCAGTGTGTCCCCTCTCTCTATACCCCACTGTTCCCCAGTGTGTCACGTCTCTCTCTCTATACCCCACTGTTCCCCAGTGTGTCCCCTCTCTCTATACCCCACTGTTCCCCAGTGTGTCCCCTCTCTCTATACCCCACTGTTCCCCAGTGTGTCACGTCTCTCTCTCTATACCCCACTGTTCCCCAGTGTGTCCCCTCTCTCTATACCCCACTGTTCCCCAGTGTGTCCTCTCTCTCTATACCCCACTGTTCCCCAGTGTGTCCCCTCTCTCTATACCCCACTGTTCCCCACTGTTCCCCAGTGTGTCCCCTCTCTCTATACCCCACTGTTCCCCAGTGTGTTCCCTCTCTCTATACCCCACTGTTCCCCAGTGTGTCCCCTCTCTCTATACCCCACTGTTCCCCAGTGTGTCCCCTCTCTCTATACCCCACTGTTCCCCAGTGTGTCCCCTCTCTCTATACCCCACTGTTCCCCAGTGTGTCCCCTCTCTCTATACCCCACTGTTCCCCAGTGTGTCCCCTCTCTCTATACCCCACTGTTCCCCAGTGTGTCCCCTCTCTCTATATACCCCACTGTTCCCCAGTGTGTCCCCTCTCCCTATACCCCACTGTTCCCCAGTGTGTCCCCTCTCTCTATACCCCACTGTTCCCCAGTGTGTCCCCTCTCTCTATACCCCACTGTTCCCCAGTGTATCCCCTCTCTCTATACCCCACTGTTCCCCAGTGTGTTCCCTCTCTATATACCCCACTGTTCCCCAGTGTGTCCCCTCTCTCTATACCCCACTGTTCCCCAGTGTGTCACCTCTCTCTCTCTATACCCCACTGTTCCCCAATGTGTCCACTCTCTCTATACCCCACTGTTCCCCAGTGTGTCCCCTCTCTCTATACCCCACTGTTCCCCAGTGTGTCCCCCCTCTCTCTATACCCCACTGTTCCCCAGTGTGTCCCCTCTCTCTTTACCCCACTGTTCCCCAGTGTGTCCCCTCTCTCTATAACCCACTGTTCCCCAGTGTGTCCCCTCTCTCTATACCCCACTGTTCCCCAGTGTGTCCCCTCTCTCTATACCCCACTGTTCCCCAGTGTGTCCCCTCTCTCTATATACCCCACTGTTCCCCAGTGTGTCCCCCCTCTCTCTATACCCCACTGTTCCCCAGTGTGTCCCCTCTCCATATACCCCACTGTTCCCCAGTGTGTCCCCTCTCTCTATATACCCCACTGTTCCCCAGTGTGTCCCCTCTCCCTATACCCCACTGTTCCCCAGTGTGTCCTCTCTCTATACCCCACTGTTCCCCAGTGTGTCCCCTCTCTCCATACCCCACTGTTCCCCAGTGTGTCCCCTCTCTCTATACCCCACTGTTCCCCAGTGTGTTCCCTCTCTATATACCCCACTGTTCCCCAGTGTGTCCCCTCTCTCTCTATACCCCACTGTTCCCCAGTGTGTCCCCTCTCTCTCTATACCCCACTGTTCCCCAATGTGTCCCCTCTCTCTATACCCCACTGTTCCCCAGTGTGTCCCCTCTCTCTATACCCCACTGTTCCCCAGTGTGTCCCCTCTCTCTATAACCCACTGTTCCCCAGTGTGTCCCCTCTCTCTATACCCCACTGTTCCCCAGTGTGTCCCCTCTCTCTATATACCCCACTGTTCCCCAGTGTGTCCCCCCTCTCTCTATACCCCACTGTTCCCCAGTGTGTCCCCTCTCTATACACCCCACTGTTCCCCAGTGTGTCCCCTCTCTCTCTATACCCCACTGTTCCCCAGTGTGTCCCCTCTCCCTATACCCCACTGTTCCCCAGTGTGTCCTCTCTCTATACCCCACTGTTCCCCAGTGTGTCCCCTCTCTCCATACCCCACTGTTCCCCAGTGTGTCCTCTCTCTATACCCCACTGTTCCCCAGTGTGACCCCTCTCTCCATACCCCACTGTTCCCCAGTGTGTCCCCTCTCTCTCTATACCCCACTGTTCCCCAGTGTGTCCCCTCTCTCTATACCCCACTGTTCCCCAGTGTGTCCCCTCTCTCTCCATACCCCACTGTTCCCCAGTGTGTCCTCTCTCTCTATACCCCACTGTTCCCCAGTGTGTCCCCTCTCTCCATACCCCACTGTTCCCCAGTGTGTCCCCTCTCTCTCCATACCCCACTGTTCCCCAGTGTGTCCTCTCTCTATACCCCACTGTTCCCCAGTGTGTCCCCTCTCTCTATACCCCACTGTTCCCCAGTGTGTCCCCTCTCTCTATACCCCACTGTTCCCCAGTGTATCCTCTCTCTCTATACCCCACTGTTACCCAGTGTGTCCCCTCTCTCTCCATACCCCACTGTTCCCCAGTGTGTCCTCTCACTCTATACCCCACTGTTCCCCAGTGTGTCCCCTCTCTCCATACCCCACTGTTCCCCAGTGTGTCCCCTCTCTCTCCATACCCCACTGTTCCCCAGTGTGTCCTCTCTCTATACCCCACTGTTCCCCAGTGTGTCCCCTCTCTCTATACCCCACTGTTCCCCAGTGTGTCCCCTCTCTCTATACCCCACTGTTCCCCAGTGTATCCTCTCTCTCTATACCCCACTGTTCCCCAGTGTGTCCCCTCTCTCTATACCCCACTGTTCCCCAGTGTATCCTCTCTCTCTATACCCCACTGTTCCCCAGTGTGTCCCCTCTCTCTATACCCCACTGTTCCCCAGTGTGTCCCCTCTCTCTATACCCCACTGTTCCCCAGTGTGACCCCCTCTCTCTATACCCCACTGTTCCCCAGTGTGTCCTCTCTCTATATACCCCACTGTTCCCCAGTGTGTCCCCTCTCTCCATACCCCACTGTTCCCCAGTGTGTCCTCTCTCTATACCCCACTGTTCCCCAGTGTGTCCCCCCTCTCTCTATACCCCACTGTTCCCCACTGTTCCCCAGTGTGTCCCCTCTCTCTATACCCCACTGTTCCCCAGTGTGTCCCCTCTCTCTCTATACCCCACTGTTCCCCAGTGTGTCCCCTCTCTCTATACCCCACTGTTCCCCAGTGTGTCCCCTCTCTCCATACCCCACTGTTCCCCAGTGTGTCCTCTCTCTGTACCCCACTGTTCCCCAGTGTGTCCCCTCTCTCCATACCCCACTGTTCCCCAGTGTGTCCCCTCTCTCTCCATACCCCACTGTTCCCCAGTGTGTCCTCTCTCTCTATACCCCACTGTTCCCTAGTGTGTCCCCTCTCTCCATACCCCACTGTTCCCCAGTGTGTCCCCTCTCTCTCCATACCCCACTGTTCCCCAGTGTGTCCTGTCTCTCTATACCCCACTGTTCCCCAGTGTGTCCCCTCTCTCTCCATACCCCACTGTTCCCCAGTGTGTCCCCTCTCTCTCTATACCCCACTGTTCCCCAGTGTGTCCCCTCTCTCTCTATACCCCACTGTTCCCCAGTGTGTCCCCTCTCTCTATACCCCACTGTTCCCCAGTGTGTCCCCTCTCTCTATACCCCACTGTTCCCCAGTGTGTCCCCCCTCTCTATACCCCACTGTTCCCCAGTGTGTCCCCTCTCTCTATACCCCACTGTTCCCCAGTGTGTCCCCTCTCTCTATACCCCACTGTTCCCCAGTGTGTCCCCTCTCTCTATACCCCACTGTTCCCCAGTGTGTCCCCTCTCTCTATACCCCACTGTTCCCCAGTGTGACCCCCTCTCTCTATACCCCACCGTTCCCCAGTGTGTCCTCTCTCTATATACCCCACTGTTCCCCAGTGTGTCCCCTCTCTCCATACCCCACTGTTCCCCAGTGTGTCCTCTCTCTATACCCCACTGTTCCCCAGTGTGTCCCCCCTCTCTCTATACCCCACTGTTCCCCAGTGTGTCCCCTCTCTCTCTATACCCCACTGTTCCCCAGTGTGTCCCCTCTCTCTATACCCCACTGTTCCCCAGTGTGTCCCCTCTCTCTATATACCCCACTGTTCCCCAGTGTGTCCCCCCTCTCTCTATACCCCACTGTTCCCCAGTGTGTCCCCTCTCTATACCCCACTGTTCCCCAGTGTGTCCCCTCTCTCTATACCCCACTGTTCCCCACTGTTCCCCAGTGTGTCCCCTCTCTCTATACCCCACTGTTCCCCAGTGTGTCCCCTCTCTCTCTATACCCCACTGTTCCCCAGTGTGTCCCCTCTCTCTATACCCCACTGTTCCCCAGTGTGTCCCCTCTCTCCATACCCCACTGTTCCCCAGTGTGTCCTCTCTCTGTACCCCACTGTTCCCCAGTGTGTCCCCTCTCTCCATACCCCACTGTTCCCCAGTGTGTCCCCTCTCTCTCCATACCCCACTGTTCCCCAGTGTGTCCTCTCTCTCTATACCCCACTGTTCCCTAGTGTGTCCCCTCTCTCCATACCCCACTGTTCCCCAGTGTGTCCCCTCTCTCTCCATACCCCACTGTTCCCCAGTGTGTCCTGTCTCTCTATACCCCACTGTTCCCCAGTGTGTCCCCTCTCTCTCCATACCCCACTGTTCCCCAGTGTGTCCCCTCTCTCTCTATACCCCACTGTTCCCCAGTGTGTCCCCTCTCTCTCTATACCCCACTGTTCCCCAGTGTGTCCCCTCTCTCTATACCCCACTGTTCCCCAGTGTGTCCCCTCTCTCTATACCCCACTGTTCCCCAGTGTGTCCCCTCACTCTATACCCCACTGTTCCCCAGTGTGTCCCCTCTCTCTCTATACCCCACTGTTCCCCAGTGTGTCCCCTCTCTCTATACCCCACTGTTCCCCAGTGTGTCCCCTCTCTCTATACCCCACTGTTCCCCAGTGTATCCTCTGTCTCTGTACCCCACTGTTCCCCAGTGTGTCCCCTCTCTCTCCATACCCCACTGTTCCCCAGTGTGTCCTCTCTCTCCATACCCCACTGTTCCCCAGTGTGTCCTCTCTCTCTATACCCCACTGTTCCCCAGTGTGTCCCCTCTCTCTATACCCCACTGTTCCCCAGTGTGTCCCCCCTCTCTATACCCCACTGTTCACCAGTGTGTCCCCTCTCTCTATACCCCACTGTTCCCCAGTGTGTCCCCTCTCTCTCTATACCCCACTGTTCTCCAGTGTGTCCCGTCTCTCTATACCCCACTGTTCCCCAGTGTGTCCCCTCTCTCTATACCCCACTGTTCACCAGTGTGTCCCCTCTCTCTATACCCCACTGTTCCCCAGTGTGTCCCCTCTCTCTATACCCCACTGTTCCCCAGTGTGTCCCCCCTCTCTCTATACCCCACTGTTCCCCAGTGTGTCCCCTCTCTCTATACCCCACTGTTCCCCAGTGTGTCCCCTCTCTCTATACCCCACTGTTCCCCAGTGTGTCCCCTCTCTCTCTCTATACCCCACTGTTCCCCAGTGTGTCCCCTCTCTCTCTATACCCCACTGTTCCCCAGTGTGTCCCCTCTCTCTATACCCCACTGTTCCCCAGTGTGTCCCCTCTCTCTATACCCCACTGTTCCCCAGTGTGTCCCCTCTCTCTATTCCCCACTGTTCCCCAGTGTGTCCTCTCTCTCTATACCCCACTGTTCCCCAGTGTGTCCTCTCTCTCTATACCCCACTGTTCCCCAGTGTGTCCCCTCTCTCTCTATACCCCACTGTTCCCCAGTGTGTCCCCTCTCTCTATTCCCCACTGTTCCCCAGTGTGTCCTCTCTCTCTATACCCCACTGTTCCCCAGTGTGTCCTCTCTCTCTATACCCCACTGTTCCCCAGTGTGTCCCCTCTCTCTCTATACCCCACTGTTCCCCAGTGTGTCCCCTCTCTCCATACCCCACTGTTCCCCAGTGTGTCCCCTCTCTCTATTCCCCACTGTTCCCCAGTGTGTCCTCTCTCTCTATACCCCACTGTTCCCCAGTGTGTCCTCTCTCTCTATACCCCACTGTTCCCCAGTGTGTCCCCTCTCTCTCTATACCCCACTGTTCCCCAGTGTGTCCCCTCTCTCTATTCCCCACTGTTCCCCAGTGTGTCCTCTCTCTCTATACCCCACTGTTCCCCAGTGTGTCCTCTCTCTCTATACCCCACTATTCCCCAGTGTGTCCCCTCTCTCTATACCCCACTGTTCACCAGTGTGTCCCCTCTCTCTATACCCCACTGTTCCCCAGTGTGTCCCCTCTCTCTATACCCCACTGTTCCCCAGTGTATCCTCTGTCTCTGTACCCCACTGTTCCCCAGTGTGTCCCCTCTCTCTCCATACCCCACTGTTCCCCAGTGTGTCCTCTCTCTCCATACCCCACTGTTCCCCAGTGTGTCCTCTCTCTCTATACCCCACTGTTCCCCAGTGTGTCCCCTCTCTCTATACCCCACTGTTCCCCAGTGTGTCCCCCCTCTCTATACCCCACTGTTCACCAGTGTGTCCCCTCTCTCTATACCCCACTGTTCCCCAGTGTGTCCCCTCTCTCTCTATACCCCACTGTTCTCCAGTGTGTCCCGTCTCTCTATACCCCACTGTTCCCCAGTGTGTCCCCTCTCTCTATACCCCACTGTTCACCAGTGTGTCCCCTCTCTCTATACCCCACTGTTCCCCAGTGTGTCCCCTCTCTCTATACCCCACTGTTCCCCAGTGTGTCCCCCCTCTCTCTATACCCCACTGTTCCCCAGTGTGTCCCCTCTCTCTATACCCCACTGTTCCCCAGTGTGTCCCCTCTCTCTATACCCCACTGTTCCCCAGTGTGTCCCCTCTCTCTCTCTATACCCCACTGTTCCCCAGTGTGTCCCCTCTCTCTCTATACCCCACTGTTCCCCAGTGTGTCCCCTCTCTCTATACCCCACTGTTCCCCAGTGTGTCCCCTCTCTCTATACCCCACTGTTCCCCAGTGTGTCCCCTCTCTCTATTCCCCACTGTTCCCCAGTGTGTCCTCTCTCTCTATACCCCACTGTTCCCCAGTGTGTCCTCTCTCTCTATACCCCACTGTTCCCCAGTGTGTCCCCTCTCTCTCTATACCCCACTGTTCCCCAGTGTGTCCCCTCTCTCTATTCCCCACTGTTCCCCAGTGTGTCCTCTCTCTCTATACCCCACTGTTCCCCAGTGTGTCCTCTCTCTCTATACCCCACTGTTCCCCAGTGTGTCCCCTCTCTCTCTATACCCCACTGTTCCCCAGTGTGTCCCCTCTCTCCATACCCCACTGTTCCCCAGTGTGTCCCCTCTCTCTATACCCCACTGTTCCCCAGTGTGTCCCCTCTCTCTATACCCCACTGTTCCCCAGTGTGTCCCCTCTCTCTGTACCCCACTGTTCCCCAGTGTGTCCCCTCTCTCTATACCCCACTGTTCCCCAGTGTGTCCTCTCTCTCTGTACCCCACTGTTCCCCAGTGTGTCCCCTCTCTCTCTCTATACCCCACTATTCCCCAGTGTGTCCCCTCTCTCTATACCCCACTGTTCACCAGTGTGTCCCCTCTCTCTATACCCCACTGTTCCCCAGTGTGTCCCGTCTCTCTATACCCCACTGTTCCCCAGTGTGTCCTCTCTCTCTATACCCCACTGTTCCCCAGTGTGTCCCCTCTCTCTATACCCCACTGTTCCCCAGTGTGTCCCCCCTCTCTCTATACCCCACTGTTCCCAAGTGTGTCCCCTCTCTCTCTATACCCCACTGTTCCCCAGTGTGTCCCCTCTCTCTATACCCCACTGTTCCCCAGTGTGTCCCCTCTCTCTATACCCCACTGTTCCCCAGTGTGTCCCCTCTCTCTCTATACCCCACTGTTCCCCAGTGTGTCCCCTCTCTCTATACCCCACTGTTCCCCAGTGTGTCCCCTCTCTCTATACCCCACTGTTCCCCAGTGTGTCCCCTCTCTCTTCCCCACTGTTCCCCAGTGTGTCCCCTCTCTCTATACCCCACTGTTCCCCAGTGTGTCCCCTCTCTCTATTCCCCACTGTTCCCCAGTGTGTCCTCTCTCTCTATACCCCACTGTTCCCCAGTGTGTCCCCTCTCTCTATACCCCACTGTTCCCCAGTGTGTCCCCTCTCTCTATACCCCACTGTTCCCCAGTGTGTCCCCTCTCTCTATACCCCACTGTTCCCCAGTGTGTCCTCTCTCTCTGTACCCCACTGTTCCCCAGTGTGTCCCCTCTCTCTCTCTATACCCCACTATTCCCCAGTGTGTCCCCTCTCTCTATACCCCACTGTTCCCCAGTGTGTCCCCTCTCTCTATACCCCACTGTTCCCCAGTGTGTCCCCTCTCTCTCTATACCCCACTGTTCCCCAGTGTGTCCTCTCTCTCTATACCCCACTGTTCCCCAGTGTGTCCCCTCTCTCTCTATACCCCACTGTTCCCCAGTGTGTCCCCTCTCTCTATACCCCACTGTTCCCCAGTGTGTCCCCTCTCTCTATACCCCACTGTTCCCCAGTGTGTCCCCTCTCTCTCTATACCCCACTGTTCCCCAGTGTGTCCTCTCTCTCTATACCCCACTGTTCCCCAGTGTGTCCCCTCTCTCTCTATACCCCACTGTTCCCCAGTGTGTCCCCTCTCTCTATACCCCACTGTTCCCCAGTGTGTCCCCTCTCTCTATACCCCACTGTTCCCCAGTGTGTCCCCTCTCTCTCTATACCCCACTGTTCCCCAGTGTGTCCCCTCTCTCTATACCCCACTGTTCCCCAGTGTGTCCCCTCTCTCTATACCCCACTGTTCCCCAGTGTCCCCTCTCTCTATACCCCACTGTTCCCCAGTGTGTCCCCTCTCTCTCTATACCCCACTGTTCCCCAGTGTGTCCTCTCTCTCTATACCCCACTGTTCCCCAGTGTGTCCCCTCTCTCTATACCCCACTGTTCCCCAGTGTGTCCCCTCTCTCTATACCCCACTGTTCCCCAGTGTGTCCCCTCTCTCTATATCCCACTGTTCCCCAGTGTGTCCCCTCTCTCTATACCCCACTGTTCCCCAGTGTGTCCCCTCTCTCTCTATACCCCACTGTTCCCCAGTGTGTCCCCTCTCTCTCTATACCCCACTGTTCCCCAGTGTGTCCCCTCTCTCTATACCCCACTGTTCCCCAGTGTGTCCCCTCTGTCTCTATACCCCACTGTTCCCCAGTGTGTCCCCTCTCTCTCTATACCCCACTGTTCCCCAGTGTGTCCCCTCTCTCTATACCCCACTGTTCCCCAGTGTGTCCCCTCTGTCTCTATACCCCACTGTTCCCCAGTGTGTCCCCTCTCTCTATACCCCACTGTTCCCCAGTGTGTCCCCTCTCTCTCTATACCCCACTGTTCCCAGTGTGTCCCCTCTCTCTATACCCCACTGTTCCCCAGTGTGTCCCCTCTCTCTATACCCCACTGTTCCCCAGTGTGTCCTCTCTCTCTATACCCCACTGTTCCCCAGTGTGTCCCCTCTCTCTATACCCCACTGTTCCCCAGTGTGTCCCCTCTCTATTATATACCCCACTGTTCCCCAGTGTGTCCCCTCTCTCTCTATACCCCACTGTTCCCCAGTGTGTCCCCTCTCTCTATACCCCACTGTTCCCCAGTGTGTCCCCTCTCTCTCTATACCCAACTGTTCCCCAGTGTGTCCTCTCTCTCTATACCCCACTGTTCCCCAGTGTGTCCCCTCTCTCTCTCTATACCCCACTGTTCCCCAGTGTGTCCCCTCTCCCTATACCCCACTGTTCCCCAGTGTGTCCCCTCTCCCTATACCCCACTGTTCCCCAGTGTGTCCCCTCTCTCTATACCCCACTGTTCCTCAGTATGTCCCCTCTCACTATACCCCACTGTTCCACAGTGTGTCCCCTCTCTCTATACCCCACTGTTCCCCAGTGTGTCCCCTCTCTCTATACCCCACTGTTCCCCAGTGTGTCCCCTCTCTCTATACCCCACTGTTCCCCAGTGTGTCCCCTCTCTCTATACCCCACTGTTCCTCAGTGTGTCCCCTCTCTCTATACCCCACTGTTCCCCAGTGTGTCCCCTCTCTCTATACCCCACTGTTCCCCAGTGTGTCCCCTCTCCCTATACCCCACTGTTCCCCAGTGTGTCCCCTCTCTCTATACCCCACTGTTCCCCAGTGTGTCCCCTCTCTCTATACCCCACTGTTCCCCAGTGTGTCCCCTCTCTCTATACCCCACTGTTCCCCAGTGTGTCCCCTCTCTCTATACCCCACTGTTCCCCAGTGTGTCCCCTCTCTCTATACCCCACTGTTCCCCAGTGTGTCCCCTCTCTCTCTATACCCCACTGTTCCCCAGTGTGTCCCCTCTCTCTATACCCCACTGTTCCCCAGTGTGTCCTCTCTCTCTATACCCCACTGTTCCCCAGTGTGTCCCCTCTCTCTATTCCCCACTGTTCCCCAGTGTGTCCCCTCTCTCTATACCCCACTGTTCCCCACTGTGTCCCCTCTCTCTCTATACCCCACTGTTCCCCAGTGTGTCCCCTCTCTCTATACCCCACTGTTCCCCAGTGTGTCCCCTCTCTCTATACCCCACTGTTCCCCAGTGTGTCCCCTCTCTCTATACCCCACTGTTCCCCAGTGTGTCCCCTCTCTCTATACCCCACTGTTCCCCAGTGTGTCCCCTCTCTCTATACCCCACTGTTCCCCAGTGTGTCCCCTCTCTCTCTATACCCCACTGTTCCCCAGTTTGTCCCCTCTCTCTATACCCCACTGTTCCCCAGTGTGTCCCCTCTCTCTCTATACCCCACTGTTCCCCAGTGTGTCCCCTCTCTCTATACCCCACTGTTCCCCAGTGTGTCCCCTCTCTCTATACCCCACTGTTCCCCAGTGTGTCCCCCCTCTCTATATACCCCACTGTTCCCCAGTGTGTCCTCTCTCTCTATACCCCACTGTTCCCCAGTGTGTCCCCTCTCTCTATACCCCACTGTTCCCCAGTGTGTCCCCTCTCTCTATACCCCACTGTTCCCCAGTGTGTCCCCTCTCTCTATACCCCACTGTTCCCCAGTGTGTCCCCTCTCTCTATACCCCACTGTTCCCCAGTGTGTCCCCTCTCTCTATACCCCACTGTTCCCCAGTGTGTCCCCTCTCTATACCCCACTGTTCCCCAGTGTGTCCTCTCTCTATACCCCACTGTTCCCCAGTGTGTCCCCTCTCTCTATACCCCACTGTTCCCCAGTGTGTCCCCTCTCTCTATCCCCCACTGTTCCCCAGTGTGTCCCCTCTCTCTATACCCCACTGTTCCCCAGTGTGTCCCCTCTCTCCATACCCCACTGTTCCCCAGTGTGTCCCCTCTCTCTATACCCCACTGTTCCCCAGTGTGTCCCCTCTCTCTATACCCCACTGTTCCCCAGTGTGTCCCCTCTCTCTATACCCCACTGTTCCCCAGTGTGTCCTCTCTCTCTATACCCCACTGTTCCCCAGTGTGTCCCCTCTCTATACCCCACTGTTCCCCAGTGTGTCCTCTCTCTCTGTACCCCACTGTTCCCCAGTGTGTCCTCTCTCTATACCCCACTGTTCCCCAGTGTGTCCCCTCTCTCTATACCCCACTGTTCCCCAGTGTGTCCCCCTGTCTATACCCCACTGTTCACCAGTGTGTCCCCTCTCTCTATACCCCACTGTTCCCCAGTGTGTCCCCTCTCTCTATACCCCACTGTTCCCCAGTGTGTCCCCTCTCTCTATACCCCACTGTTCCCCAGTGTGTCCCCTCTCTCTATACCCCACTGTTCCCCAGTGTGTCCCCTCTCTCTATACCCCACTGTTCCCCAGTGTGTCCCTCTCTCTCTATACCCCACTGTTCCCCAGTGTGTCCCCTCTCTCTATACCCCACTGTTCCCCAGTGTGTCCCCTCTCTCTATACCCCACTGTTCCCCAGTGTGTCCCCTCTCTCTATACCCCACTGTTCCCCAGTGTGTCCCCTCTCTCTATACCCCACTGTTCCCCAGTGTGTCCCCTCTCTCTCTATTCCCCACTGTTCCCCAGTGTGTCCCCTCTCTCTATCCCCCACTGTTCCCCAGTGTGTCCCCTCTCTCTCTATACCCCACTGTTCCCCAGTGTGTCCCCTCTCTCTATACCCCACTGTTCCCCAGTGTGTCCCCTCTCTATATACCCCACTGTTCCCCAGTGTGTCCCCTCTCTCTATACCCCACTGTTCCCCAGTGTGTCCTCTCTCTCTATACCCCACTGTTCCCCAGTGTGTCCCCCCTCTCTCTATACCCCACTGTTCCTCAGTGTGTCCCCTCTCTCTATACCCCACTGTTCCCCAGTGTGTCCCCTCTCTCTATACCCCACTGTTCCCCAGTGTGTCCCCTCTCTCTATATACCCCACTGTTCCCCATTGTGTCCTCTCTCTCTATACCCCACTGTTCCCCAGTGTGTCCCCTCTCTCTCTATACCCCACTGTTCCCCAGTGTGTCCTCTCTCTGTACCCCACTGTTCCCCAGTGTGTCCCCTCTCTCTATACCCCACTGTTCCCCAATGTGTCCCCTCTCTCTATACCCCACTGTTCCCCAGTGTGTCCCCTCTCTCTATACCCCACTGTTCCCCAATGTGTCCCCTCTCTCTATACCCCACTGTTCCCCAGTGTGTCCCCTCTCTCTATACCCCACTGTTCCCCAGTGTGTCCCCTCTCTCTATACCCCACTGTTCCCCAGTGTGTCCCCTCTCTCTATACCCCACTGTTCCCCAGTGTGTCCCCCCTCTCTATACCCCACTGTTCCCCAGTGTGTCCCCTCTCTCTATACCCCACTGTTCCCCAGTGTGTCCCCCTCTCTCTATACCCCACTGTTCCCCAGTGTGTCCCCTCTCTATACCCCACTGTTCCCCAGTGTGTCCTCTCTCTCTATACCCCACTGTTCCCCAGTGTGTCCTCTCTCTCTATACCCCACTGTTCCCCAGTGTGTCCCCTCTCTCTATACCCCACTGTTCCCCAGTGTGTCCCCTCTCTCTATACCCCACTGTTCCCCAGTGTGTCCTCTCTCTCTATACCCCACTGTTCCCCAGTGTGTCCCCTCTCTCTGTACCCCACTGTTCCCCAGTGTGTCCCCTCTCTCTATACCCACTGTTCCCCAATGTGTCCCCTCTCTCTATACCCCACTGTTCCCCAGTGTGTCCCCTCTCTCTATACCCCACTGTTCCCCAGTGTGTCCCCTCTCTCTATACCCCACTGTTCCCCAGTGTGTCCCCTCTCTCTATACCCCACTGTTCCCCAGTGTGTCCCCTCTCTCTATACCCCACTGTTCCCCAGTGTGTCCCCTCTCTCTCTATACCCCACTGTTCCCCAGTGTGTCCTCTCTCTATACCCCACTGTTCCCCAGTGTGTCCCCTCTCTCTGTACCCCACTGTTCCCCAGTGTGTCCCCTCTCTCTATACCCCACTGTTCCCCAGTGTGTCCTCTCTCTCTATACCCCACTGTTCCCCAGTGTGTCCCCTCTCTCTATACCCCACTGTTCCCCAGTGTGTCCCCTCTTTCTATACCCCACTGTTCCCCAGTGTGTCCTCTCTATATACCCCACTGTTCCCCAGTGTGTCCCCCTGTCGATACCCCACTGTTCACCAGTGTGTCCCCTCTCTCTATACCCCACTGTTCCCCAGTGTGTCCCCTCTCTCTATACCCCACTGTTCCCCAGTGTGTCCCCTCTCTCTATACCCCACTGTTCCCCAGTGTGTCCCCTCTCTCTCTATACCCCACTGTTCCCCAGTGTGTCCCCTCTCTCTATACCCCACTGTTCCCCAGTGTGTCCTCTCTCTCTATACCCCACTGTTCCCCAGTGTGTCCCCTCTCTCTATACCCCACTGTTCCCCAGTGTGTCCCCTCTCTCTATACCCCACTGTTCCCCAGTGTGTCCCCTCTCTCTATACCCCACTGTTCCCCAGTGTGTCCCCTCTCTCTATACCCCACTGTTCCCCAGTGTGTCCCCTCTCTCTATACCCCACTGTTCCCCAGTGTGTCCCCTCTCTCTATACCCCACTGTTCCTCAGTGTGTCCCCTCTCCATATACCCCACTGTTCCCCAGTGTGTCCCCTCTCTCTATACCCCACTGTTCCCCAGTGTGTCCCCCCTCTCTCTATACCCCACTGTTCCCCAGTGTGTCCCCTCTCTCTATACCCCACTGTTCCCCAGTGTGTCCCCTCTCTCTATACCCCACTGTTCCCCAGTGTGTCCCCTCTCTCTCTATACCCCACTGTTCCCCAGTGTGTCCCCTCTCTCTATACCCCACTGTTCCCCAGTGTGTCCCCTCTCTCTATACCCCACTGTTCCCCAGTGTGTCCCCCCTCTCTCTATACCCCACTGTTCCCCAGTGTGTCCCCCCTCTCTCTATACCCCACTGTTCCCCAGTGTGTCCTCTCTCTATACCCCACTGTTCCCCAGTGTGTCCCCTCTCTCTCTATACCCCACTGTTCCCCAGTGTGTCCCCTCTCTCTCTATACCCCACTGTTCCCCAGTGTGTCCCCTCTCTCTATACCCCACTGTTCCCCAGTCTGTCCCCTCTCTCTATACCCCACTGTTCCCCAGTGTGTCCCCTCTCTCTATACCCCACTGTTCCCCAGTCTGTCCCCTCTCTCTCCCCCACTGTTCCCCAGTGTGTCCCCTCTCTCTCTGTACCCCACTGTTCCCCAGTGTGTCCTCTCTCTCTATACCCCACTGTTCCCCAGTGTGTCCCCTCTCTCTATACCCCACTGTTCCCCAGTGTGTCCCCTCTCTCTATACCCCACTGTTCCCCAGTGTGTCCCCTCTCTCTCTATACCCCACTGTTCCCCAGTGTGTCCCCTCTCTCTCTCTATACCCCACTGTTCCCCAGTGTGTCCCCTCTCTCTATACCCCACTGTTCCCCAGTGTGTCCCCTCTCTCTATACCCCACTGTTCCCCAGTGTGTCCCCTCTCTCTATACCCCACTGTTCCCCAGTGTGTCCCCTCTCTCTATACCCCACTGTTCCCCACTGTGTCCCCTCTCTCTATACCCCACTGTTCCCCAGTGTGTCCCCTCTCTCTATACCCCACTGTTCCCCAGTGTGTCCCCTCTCTCTATATACCCCACTGTTCCCCAGTGTGTCCCCTCTCTCTATACCCCACTGTTCCCCAGTGTGTCCCCTCTCTCTATACCCCACTGTTCCCCAGTGTGTCCCCTCTCTCCATACCCCACTGTTCCCCAGTGTGTCCCCTCTCTCTATACCCCACTGTTCCCCAGTGTGTCCCCTCTCTCTGTACCCCACTGTTCCCCAGTGTGTCCCCTCTCTCTATACCCCACTGTTCCCCAGTGTGTCCCCTCTCTCTATACCCCACTGTTCCCCAGTGTGTCCCCTCTCTCTCTATACCCCACTGTTCCCCAGTGTGTCCCCTCTCTCTCTATACCCCACTGTTCCCCAGTGTGTCCCCTCTCTCTATACCCCACTGTTCCCCAGTGTGTCCCCTCTCTCCATACCCCACTGTTCCCCAGTGTGTCCCCTCTCTCTCTATACCCCACTGTTCCTCAGTGTGTCCCCTCTCTCTATTCCAGACCCTGGTTCTCTGGTCAGGACTGACCTCACTGGCCTTTTTCTCAATTACAGGAGATTCTGGAGGCCCATTTGCCGTGAAATTTAAACAGCGATGGATCCAGGTAACCACGGCAACACACAACGACACACTAAAACAAACACACAACCAGACACAACTACACACAACTACCGACAACTACACACTAAAACAAACACACAACGACACACTAAAACAAACACACAACCAGACACAACTACACACAACTACCGACAACTACACACTAAAACAAACACACAACTACACACTAAAACAAACACACAACTACACACTAAAACAAACACACAACCAGACACAACTACACACAACTACCGACAACTACACACTAAAACAAACACACAACGACACACTAAAACAAACACACAACCAGACACAACTACACACAACTACCGACAACTACACACTAAAACAAACACACAACGACACACTAAAACAAACACACAACCAGACACAACTACACACAACTACCGACAACTACACACTAAAACAAACACACAACTACACACTAAAACAAACACACAACCAGACACAACTACACACAACGACACACTAAAACAAACACACAACGACACACTAAAACAAACACACAACCAGACACAACTACACACAACTACACACTAAAACAAACACACAACGACACACTAAAACAAACACACAACCAGACACAACTACACACAACTACACACTAAAACAAACACACAACGACACACTAAAACAAACACACAACCAGACACAACTACACACAACTACCGACAACTACACACTAAAACAAACACACAACTACACACTAAAACAAACACACAACTATACACTAAAACAAACACACAACCAGACACAACTACACACTAAAACAAACACACAACTACACACTAAAACAAACACACAACCAGACACAACTACACACAACTACACACTAAAACAAACACACAACTAGACACAACTACACACAACTACCGACAACTACACACTAAAACAAACACACAACTACACACTGAAACAAACACACAACTACACACAGCTAAACACTAAAACAAACCCTCAACTACACACTAAAACAAACACACAACCAGACACAACTACACACTAAAACAAACACACAACCAGACACAACTTCACACAACTACCGACAACTACACACTAAAACAAACACACAACTACACACTAAAACAAACACACAACCAGACACAACTACACACTAAAACAAACACACAACCAGACACAACTACACACAACTACCGACAACTACACACTAAAACAAACACACAACCAGACACAACTACACACAACTACCGACAACTACACACTAAAACAAACACACAACTACACACTAAAACAAACACACAACTACACACAGCTAAACACTAAAACAAACCCTCAACTACACACTAAAACAAACACACAACCAGACACAACTACACACAACTACCGACAACTACACACTAAAACAAACACACAACTACACACTAAAACAAACACACAACCAGACACAACTACACACAACTACCGACAACTACACACTAAAACAATCACACAACTACACACTAAAACAAACCCTCAACTACACACTAAAACAAACACACAACTGCACACAACTACACACTAAAACGAACACACAACTACACACAACTACACACAAAAATAAACACACTACTAGACACAACTACACACAACCACCGACAACTACATACTAAAACAAATACACAACTACACACAACTACACACTAAAACAAACACACAACTACACGCGAAAACAAACACACAACTACACACTAAAATAAACACACAACTACACACAACTGCACACTTAAATAAACACACAACTACACACAACTACACACTAAAACAAACACACAACTACACACTAAAACTACACACAGCTACACACAACTACACACTAAAACAAACACACAACTACACACTAAAACTACACACAACTACACACAACTACACACTAAAACTACACACAGCTACACACAACTACACACTAAAACAAACACATAACTACACACAACTACACACGAAAACAAACACACAACTAGAGACAACTACACACATCTAGACACAACTACACACTAAAACAAACACACTACACACAACTACATACTAAAAAACACACAACTACACACTAAAACAAACACACAACTAGAGACAACTACACACTAAAACAAACACACAACTACACACTAAAACAAACACACAACTACACACTAAAACAAACACACAACTACACACAACTAGACACAACTACACAGTAAAACAAACACACAACTACACACTAAAAAAACACAGAACTAGACACAACTACACACTAAAAACACACAACTAGACACAACTACACACTAAAACAAACACACAACTACACACTAAAACAAACACACAACTACACACAACTAGACACAACTACACAGTAAAACAAGCACACAACTACACACTAAAAAAACACAGAACTAGACACAACTACACACTAAAAAACACACAACTAGAGACAACTACACACTAAAACAAACACACAACTACACACTAAAAAAACACAGAACTAGACACAACTACACACTAAAACAAACACACAACTAGACACAACTACACACTAAAACAAACACACAACTAGACACAACTACACACTGAAAAACACACAACCAGACACAACTACACACTAAAACAAACACACAACTACACACAACTAGACACAACTACACAGTAAAACAAGCACACAACTACACACTAAAAAAACACAGAACTAGACACAACGACACACTAAAAAACACACAACTAGACACAACTACACACTAAAACAAACACACAACTACACACTAAAAAAACACAGAACTAGACACAACTACACACTAAAACAAACACACAACTAGACACAACTACACACTAAAACAAACACACAACTAGACACAACTACACACTAAAACAAACACACAACTACACACTAAAACAAACACACAACTACGCACAACTAGACACAACTGCACACTAAAACAAACACACAGCTAGACACAACTACACACTGAAAAACACACAACCAGACACAACTACACACTAAAACAAACACACAACTACACACAACTAGACACAACTACACAGTAAAACAAGCACACAACTACACACTAAAAAAACACAGAACTAGACACAACGACACACTAAAAAACACACAACTAGACACAACTACACACTAAAACAAACACACAACTACACACTAAAAAAACACAGAACTAGACACAACTACACACTAAAACAAACACACAACTAGACACAACTACACACTAAAACAAACACACAACTAGACACAACTACACACTAAAACAAACACACAACTACACACTAAAACAAACACACAACTACGCACAACTAGACACAACTGCACACTAAAACAAACACACAGCTAGACACAACTACACACTGAAAAACACACAACTAGACACAACTACACACTAAAAAATACACAACTAGACACAACTACACACTAAAACAAACACACAATTACACACAACTAGACACAACTACACACTAAAACAAACACACAACTACACACAACTACACACTAAAACAACACGCAACTACACACAACTACACACCAAAACAAACATACAACAACACACAACGACACACTAAAACAAACACACAACCAGACACAACTACACACTAAAACAAACAAACAACTACACACAACTACACACAACGAGACACAACTACACACAACTACACACGAAAACAAACACACAACTACACACAATTAGACACAACTACACACAACGAGACACAACTAAACACAACTACACACGAAAACAAACACACAACTACACACAACTAGACACAACTACAGACAACTACACACTACAACAAACGCACAACTACACACAACACATAACAAAACACAATTACACACAACACAATTAATATAATATAAACTAATAGAAACACACAAATGCAACACACAACTACACACAATTAAACATTACGAAACAATAAATTGGGATTGTGTACTGTGGGAGTGAACGGGAAGGGGTCGGGTCCATTGGGATTGTGTACAGTGGGAGTGAACGGGAAGGGGTCGGGTCCATTGGGATTGTGTACAGTGGGAGTGAACGGGAAGGGGTCGGGTCCATTGGGATTGTGTACAGTGGGAGTGAATGGGAAGGGGTCGGGTCCATTGGGAGTGTGTACAGTGGGAGTGAATGGGAAGGGGTCGGGTCCATTGGGATTGTGTACAGTGGGAGTGAATGGGAAGGGGTCGGGTGCATTGGGATTGTGTACAGTGGGAGTGAATGGGAAGGGGTCGGGTCCATTGGGATTGTGTACAGTGGGAGTGAACGGGAAGGGGTCGGGTCCATTGGGATTGTGTACAGTGGGAGTGAATGGGAAGGGGTCGGGTCCATTGGGATTGTGTACAGCGAATGGGAAGGGGATCGGGTCCATTGGGATTGTGTGCAGTGGGAGTGAAGGGGAAGGGGTCGGGTCCATTGGGATTGTGTACAGTGGGAGTGAATGGGAAGGGGTCGGGTCCATTGGGATTGTGTACAGTGGGAGTGAATGGAAGGGGTCGGGTCCATTGGGATTGTGTGCAGTGGGAGTGAACGGGAAGCGGTCGGGTCCATTGGGATTGTGTACAGTGGGAGTGTATGGGAAGGGGTCGGGTCCCATTGGGATTGTGTACAGTGGGAGTGAATGGGAAGGGGTCGGGTCCATTGGGATTGTGTACAGTGGGAGTGAATGGGAAGGGGTCGGGTCCATTGGGATTGTGTACAGTGGGAGGTGAATGGGAAGGGGTCGGGGTCCATTGGGATTGTGTACAGTGGGAGTGAATGGGAAGGGGTCGGGTCCATTGGGATTGTGTACAGTGGGAGTGAATGGGAAGGGGTCGGGTCCATTGGGATTGTGTACAGTGGAGTGAATGGGAAGGGGTCGGGTCCATTGGGATTGTGTACAGTGGGAGTGAATGGGAAGGGGTCGGGTCCATTGTGATTGTGTACAGTGGGAGTGAACGGGAAGGGGTCGGGTCCATTGGGATTGTGTACAGTGGGAGTGAACGGGAAGGGGTCGGGTCCATTGGGATTGTGTGCAGTGGGAGTGAACGGGAAGGGGTCGGGTCCATTGGGATTGTGCACAGTGGGAGTGACGTTCCATTCATCCTTGAACAGATTGGGATTACAAGTTCGGGATCAGTTGGGACCTGCGATGGCGATAACATGGGATACTACACCAATGTGGTGAGGATGATGGAATGGCTCAGAGCCGTCGTCACTGACTTGCAGTACAATTAAAGTTCGCCTGAGACCACAACAATGGACCTGAACCTCCGAATGAGACAATCCATGGAGTGCAAACATAGTACGGACACACGCAGGAGACGCAAAGAGTCCATCACCACAACACCCGACTAAACCAAAGGCTGTCACCATCAGGGACCCCTTTTAAAGAGGGAGTCTCCTCATCAGGGACCCCTTTTAAAGAGGGAGTCTCACCATCAGGGACCCCTTTTAAAGAGGGAGTCTCCTCATCAGGGACCCCTTTTAAAGAGAGAGTCTCTCCATCAGGGACCCCTTTTAAAGAGGGAGTCTCCCCATCAGAGACCCCTTTTAAAGAGGGAGTCTCACCATCAGAGACCCCTTTTAAAGAGAGAGTCTCCCCATCAGGGACCCCTTTTAAAGAGGGAGTCTCCCCATCAGGGACTCCTTGTAAAGTGGGAGACTCACCATCAGGGACCCCTTTTAAAGAGAGAGTCTCACCATCAGAGACCCCCTTTTAAGGAGAGAGTCTCCCCATCAGGGACCCCTTTTAAAGAGGGAGTCTCCCCATCAGGGACTCCTTGTAAAGTGGGAGACTGTACACTGACTGGTGTCTCTCAGTCCCCTCTCTCTCAGGGAGATATCTGTACACTGACTGGTGTCTCTCAGTCCCCTCTCTCTCAGGGAGATATCTGTACACTGACTGGTGTCTCTCAGTCCCCTCTCTCTCAGGGAGATATCTGTACACTGACTGGTGTCTCTCAGTCCCCTCTCTCTCAGGGAGATATCTGTACACTGACTGGTGTCTCTCAGTCCCCTCTCTCTCAGGGAGATATCTGTACACTGACTGGTGTCTCTCAGTCCCCTCTCTCTCAGGGAGATATCTGTACACTGACTGGTGTCTCTCAGTCCCCTCTCTCTCAGGGAGATATCTGTACACTGACTGGTGTCTCTCAGTCCCCTCTCTCTCGGGGAGATATCTGTACACTGACTGGTGTCTCTCAGTCCCCTCTCTCTCAGGGAGATATCTGTACACTGACTGGTGTCTCTCAGTTCCCCTCTCTCTCAGGGAGATATCTGTACACTGACTGGTGTCTCTCAGTCCCCTCTCTCCTCAGGGAGATATCTGTACACTGACTGGTGTCTCTCAGTCCCCTCTCTCTCAGGGAGATATCTGTACACTGACTGGTGTCTCTCAGTCCCCTCTCTCTCAGGGAGATATCTGTACACTGACTGGTGTCTCTCAGTCCCCTCTCTCTCAGGGAGATATCTGTACACTGACTGGTGTCTCTCAGTCCCCTCTCTCTCAGGGAGATATCTGTACACTGACTGGTGTCTCTCAGTCCCTCTCTCTCAGGGAGATATCTGTACACTGACTGGTGTCTCTCAGTCCCTCTCTCTCAGGGAGATATCTGTACACTGACTGGTGTCTCTCAGTCCCCTCTCTCTCAGGGAGATATCTGTACACTGACTGGTGTCTCTCAGTCCCCTCTCTCTCAGGGAGATATCTGTACACTGACTGGTGTCTCTCAGTCCCCTCTCTCTCAGGGAGATATCTGTACACTGACTGGTGTCTCTCAGTCCCTCTCTCTCAGGGAGATATCTGTACACTGACTGGTGTCTCTCAGTCCCTCTCTCTCAGGGAGATATCTGTACACTGACTGGTGTCTCTCAGTCCCCTCTCTCTCAGGGAGATATCTGTACACTGACTGGTGTCTCTCAGTCCCTCTCTCTCAGGGAGATATCTGTACACTGACTGGTGTCTCTCAGTCCCCTCTCTCCCGGGGAGATATATGTACACTGACTGGTGTCTCTCAGTCCCCTCCTCTCAGGGAGATATCTGTACACTGACTGGTGTAATCTCGAGTCCCTCCTGCTAACTACAGGGATGGATATCTGTACTCTGATATGTGTGTCCCTCCCCCCCCTGTCCTCAGGTCCCTCTCTCTCAGGGAAGGGATATCTGTACACTGTAACTGGTGTCTCTCAAGTCCCCTCTCTCCCCGGGGAGATATATAGTACACTGATCTGGTAGTCTCCAGTCCCCTCTCCTCAGGGGGAGATATCTTGTACAACTGACTGGTTTTATTGACCTCTGATGTAAAACCATACCCTCCCCTGCTAAACTACAGAATGAGGAAAAA
>NW_027139954.1:72500-75095 GCF_035084215.1 Heptranchias perlo | reverse complement strand
TCACACACACACACCGCTCCCTGAGGATTGTACAGCTCGGTCTGACTCTCCCCCCCCCCCCCACACACACACACACACACACACCGCTCCCTGAGGATTGTACAGCTCGGTCTGACTCTCCCCCCCCCCCCACACACACACACACACACACACCGCTCCCTGAGGATTGTACAGCTCGGTCTGACTCTCCCCCCCCCCCCCCCCCCACACACACACACACACACACACGCTCCCTGAGGATTGTACAGCTCGGTCTGACTCTCCCCCCCCCCCCCACACACACACACACACACACACACACCGCTCCCTGAGGATTGTACAGCTCGGTCTGACTCTCCCCCCCCCCCCCCACACACACACACACACACACACACACCGCTCCCTGAGGATTGTACAGCTCGGTCTGACTCTCCCCCCCCCCCCCCACACACACACACACACACACACACCGCTCCCTGAGGATTGTACAGCTCGGTCTGACTCTCCCCCCCCCCCCCACACACACACACACACACACACACACCGCTCCCTGAGGATTGTACAGCTCGGTCTGACTCTCCCCCCCCCCCCCCCCCACACACACACACACACACACACACACACACACACACACCGCTCCCTGAGGATTGTACAGCTCGGTCTGACTCTCCCCCCCCCCCCCCCACACACACACACACACACCGCTCCCTGAGGATTGTACAGCTCGGTCTGACTCTCCCCCCCCCCCCCCCCCCCCACACACACACACACACACCGCTCCCTGAGGATTGTACAGCTCGGTCTGACTCTCCCCCCCCCCCCCCCCCACACACACACACACACACCGCTCCCTGAGGATTGTACAGCTCGGTCTGACTCTCCCCCCCCCCCCCCCACACACACACACACACACACACACCGCTCCCTGAGGATTGTACAGCTCGGTCTGACTCTCCCCCCCCCCCCCCCCACACACACACACACACACACCGCTCCCTGAGGATTGTACAGCTCGGTCTGACTCTCCCCCCTTCCTTCTCCCGCAGGGTGAGCCGGCAGTCCTGAGGGATTTTGCCGACTCGGAGCTTTGGAACATGACCTGGCACCGTCTGGCCCGGGCCCTCCGACTGGACCGGGACACACCCATCATGGAGGGGGAGACTCCCCGGGCCGGAGAGCCCAGCCCCGCTCCCGACTGGAATATCCTGTCCCCCTCCGGTGAGTCCTCTCCCCACGTCTCTCTCTCCCTCTCCCCACGTCTCTCTCTCTCTCTCCCCAGGTCTCTCTCTCTCTCCCCACGTCTCTCTCCCTCTCCCCACGTCTCTCTCTGCCTCTCCCCACGTCTCTCTCTGCCTCTCCCCACGTCTCTCTCTCCCTCTCCCCACGTCTCTCTCTGCCTCTCCCCACGTCTCTCTCTCCCTCTCCCCACGTCTCTCACTCTCTCCCCACGTCTCTCTCTCCCTCTCCCCACGTCTCTCTCTCCCTCTCCCCACGTCTCTCTCTGCCTCTCCCCACGTCTCTCTCTCCCTCTCCCCACGTCTCTCTCTGCCTCTCCCCACGTCTCTCTCTCCCTCTCCCCACGTCTCTCACTCTCTCCCCACGTCTCTCTCTCCCTCTCCCCACGTCTCTCTCTCCCTCTCCCCACGTCTCTCTCTGCCTCTCCCCACGTCTCTCTCTCCCTCTCCCACGTCTCTCTCTCCTCTTCCCACGTCTCTCTCCCTCTCCCCACGTCTCTCTCTGCCTCTCCCCACGTCTCTCTCTCCCTCTCCCCACGTCTCTCTCTCCCTCTCCCCACGTCTCTCTCTGCCTCTCCCCACGTCTCTCTCTCCCTCTCCCCACGTCTCTCTCTGCCTCTCCCACGTCTCTCTCTCCCTCTCCCCACGTCTCTCTCACTCTCTCCCACGTCTCTCTCTCCCTCTCCCCACGTCTCTCTCTCCCTCTCCCCACGTCTCTCTCTCCCTCTCCCCACGTCTCTCTCTGCCTCTCCCCACGTCTCTCTCTGCCTCTCCCCACGTCTCTCTGCCTCTCCCCACGTCTCTCTCTGCCTCTCCCCACGTCTCTCTCTCCCTCTCCCACGTCTCTCTCTCCCTCTCCCACGTCTCTCTCTGCTCTCCCCACGTCTCTCTCTCCCTCTCCCCACGTCTCTCTCTGCCTCTCCCCACGTCTCTCTCTGCCTCTCCCCACGTCTCTCTCTGCCTCTCCCCACGTCTCTCTCTCCCTCTCCCCACGTCTCTCTCTCCCTCTCCCACGTCTCTCACTCTCTCCCCACGTCTCTCTCTCCCTCTCCCCACGTCTCTCTCTCTCTCTCCCCGTGTCTCCCTCTCTCTCTCCCCCACGTCTCTCTCTCTCCCTCTCCCCACCTCTCTCTCTCCCTCTCCCCACGTCTCTCTTTCTCTCCCCACGTCTCTCTCTCCCTCTCCCCACGTCTCTCTCCCTCTCCCCACGTCTCTCTCTCTCCCTCTCCCCACGTCTCTCTCCCTCTCCCCACGTCTCTCTCCCTCTCCCCACGTCTCTCTCCCTCTCCCCACGTCTCTCTCTCCCTCTCCCAACGTCTCTCTCTCCCTCTCCCCACGTCTCTCTCTCCCTCTCCCACGTCTCTCTCTCCCTCTCCCCACG
>NW_027139954.1:0-67500 GCF_035084215.1 Heptranchias perlo | reverse complement strand
CACACACACACTCTCTCACTCTCTCTCTCCGAGACACACACACACTCTCTCACTCTCTCTCTCCGAGGCACACACACTCTCTCTCACTCTCTCTCTCTCCGAGACACACACACTCTCACTCTCTCTCCCTCTCTCTCTCTCTCTCTCGAGACACACACACTCTCACTCTCTCTCCCTCTCTCTCCGAGACACACAGTCTCTCTCTCTCCGAGACACACACACACTCTCTCACTCTCTCTCTCCGAGACACACACACTCTCTCTCACTCTCTCTCTCTCCGAGACACACACACTCTCACTCTCTCTCCCTCTCTCTCCCTCTCTCTCCGAGACACACTCTCTCTCTCTCTCCGAGACACACACACTCTCTCTCACTCTCTCTCTCTCCGAGACACACACACTCTCACTCTCTCTCCCTCTCTCTCCGAGACACACAGTCTCTCTCTCTCCGAGACACACACACTCTCTCTCACTCTCACTCTCTCTCTCCGAGACACACACACACTCTCTCACTCTCTCTCTCCGAGACACACACACACTCTCTCACTCTCTCTCTCCGAGACACACACACACTCTCTCACTCTCTCTCTCCGAGGCACACACACTCTCTCTCACTCTCTCTCTCTCCGAGACACACACACTCTCACTCTCTCTCCCTCTCTCTCTCTCTCTCTCCGAGACACACACACTCTCACTCTCTCTCCCTCTCTCTCCGAGACACACAGTCTCTCTCTCTCCGAGACACACACACTCTCTCTCACTCTCACTCTCCGAGACACACACACTCTCTCTCACTCTCTCTCTCTCCGAGACACACACACTCTCACTCTCTCTCCCTCTCTCTCCCTCTCTCTCCGAGACACACTCTCTCTCTCTCTCCGAGACACACACACTCTCTCTCACTCTCTCTCTCTCGAGACACACACACTCTCACTCTCTCTCCCTCTCTCTCCGAGACACACAGTCTCTCTCTCTCCGAGACACACACACTCTCACTCTCTCTCCCTCTCTCTCCCTCTCTCTCCGAGACACACAGTCTCTCTCTCTCCGAGACACACACACTCTCTCTCACTCTCTCTCCGAGACACACACACTCTCTCTCACTCTCTCTCACTCTCTCTCTCTCCGAGACGCACACACACTCTCTCACTCTCTCTCTCCGAGACACACACACACTCTCTCACTCTCTCTCTCCGAGGCACACACTCTCTCTCTCACTCTCTCTCTCCGAGGCACACACACTCTCACTCTCTCTCCCTCTCTCTCCCTCTCTCTCCGAGACACACAGTCTCTCTCTCTCCGAGACACACACACTCTCTCTCACTCTCTCTCTCTCCGAGACACACACACTCTCACTCTCTCTCCCTCTCTCTCCCTCTCTCTCCGAGACACACAGTCTCTCTCTCTCCGAGACACACACACTCTCACTCTCTCTCTCTCCGAGACACACACACTCTCACTCTCTCTCTCTCCGAGACACACACACTCTCTCTCCGAGACACACAGTCTCTCTCTCTCCGAGACACACACACTCTCTCTCACTCTCTCTCCCTCTCTCTCCGAGACACACAGTCTCTCTCTCTCCGAGACACACACACTCTCTCTCCCTCTCTCTCCCTCTCTCTCCGAGACACACAGTCTCTCTCTTTCCGAGACACACACACTCTCTCTCTCTCTCCCTCTCTCTCCGAGACACACACACTCTCTCTCACTCTCTCTCCCTCTCTCTCCGAGACACACAGTCTCTCTCTCACTCTCTCTCTCTCTCCCTCCGAGACACACACACTCTCTCTCACTCTCACTCTCTCTCTCTCCGAGACACACACACTCTCTCTCACTCTCTCTCTCTCCGAGACACACACACTCTCTCTCACTCTCTCTCCCTCTCTCTCCGAGACACACAGTCTCTCTCTCTCCGAGACACACACACTCTCTCTCACTCTCTCTCCCTCTCTCTCCGAGACACACAGTCTCTCTCTCTCCGAGACACACACACTCTCTCTCACTCTCTCTCTCTCCGAGACACACTCTCTCTCACTCTCTCTCCCTCTCTCTCCGAGACACACAGTCTCTCTCTCTCCGAGACACACACACTCTCTCTCACTCTCTCTCCCTCTCTCTCCGAGACACACAGTCTCTCTCTCTCCGAGACACACACACTCTCACTCTCTCTCCCTCTCTCTCTCTCCGAGACACACACACTCTCTCTCACTCTCTCTCTCTCCGAGACACACACACTCTCACTCTCTCTCCCTCTCTCTCCGAGACACACAGTCTCTCTCTCTCCGAGACACACACACTCTCTCTCACTCTCTCTCCTCTCTCTCCGAGACACACAGTCTCTCTCTCTCCAAGACACACACACTCTCTCTCACTCTCTCTCTCTCCGAGACACACACACTCTCTCTCACTCTCTCTCTCCGAGGCACACACTCTCTCTCTCACTCTCTCCGAGACACACACTCTCACTCCGAGACAGACACAGTCTCGCTCTCTCTCTCTCTCCGAGACACACACTCTCACTCCGAGACAGACACAGTCTCGCTCTCTCTCTCTCTCCGAGACACACACTCTCACTCCGAGACAGACACAGTCTCGCTCTCTCTCTCTCTCCGAGACACACACTCTCACTCCGAGACAGACACAGTCTCGCTCTCTCTCCCACTCCGAGACACACACTCTCACTCCGAGACAGACACAGTCTCGCTCTCTCTCCGAGACACACACTCTCGCTCTCTCTCTCTCTCTCCGAGACACACACACTCTCTCTCACTCTCTCTCTCTCCGAGGCACACACTCTCTCTCTCACTCTCTCTCTCCGAGACACACACTCTCGCTCTCTCTCTGAGACACACACTCTCGCTCTCACTCTCTCTCCGAGACACACACTCTCGCTCTCTCTCTCTGAGACACACACTCTCGCTCTCTCTCTCTCTCCGAGACACACACTCTCTCTCTCTCTCTGAGACACACACTCTCTCTCTCCCTCTCCGAGACACACTCTCTCTCTCTCTCTCCGAGACACACACTCTCTCTCTCTCTCCGAGACACACACTCTCACTCTCTCAGAGACACACACACTCTCGCTCTCTCTCTCTCTCCGAGACACACACTCTCTCTCTCTCTCCGAGACACACACTCTCACTCTCTCAGAGACACACACACTCTCACTCTCTCTCCCTCTCCGAGACACACATTCTCTCTCCCTCTCCGAGACACACATTCTCTCTCTCTCTCTGAGACACACACTCGCTCTCCCTCTCCGAGACACACACTCTCTCTCTCTCTCTCTCTGAGACACACACTCTCTGAGACACTCACTCTCTGAGACACACACTCGCTCTCCCTCTCCGAGACACACACTCTCTCTCTCTCTCTCTCTGAGACACACACTCTCTGAGACACTCACTCTCTGAGACACACACTCTCTGAGACACTCACTCTCTGAGACACACACTCTCTGAGACACTCACTCTCTGAGACACTCACTCTCTGAGACACACACTCTCTGAGACATTCACTCTCTGAGACACTCACTCCATGAGACACACACTCTCTGAGACACACACTCTCTGAGACACACACTCTCTGAGACACTCACTCTCTGAGACACACACTCTCTGAGACACACACTCTCTGAGACACTCACTCTCTGAGACACTCACTCTCTGAGACACACACTCTCTGAGACACACACTCTCTGAGACACACACTCTCTGAGACACTCACTCTCTGAGACACTCACTCTCTGAGACACACACTCTCTGAGACACACACTCTCTGAGACACACACTCTCTGAGACACACACTCTCTGAGACACTCACTCTCTGCGACACACACTCTCTGAGACACACACTCTCTGAGACACTCACTCTCTGAGACATTCACTCTCTGAGACACTCACTCTCTGAGACATTCACTCTCTGAGACACTCACTCTCTGAGACACACACTCTCTGAGACACTCACTCTCTGAGACACACACTCTCTGAGACACACACTCTCTGAGACACTCTCTCTCTGCGACACTCACTCTCTGAGACACACACTCTCTGAGACACTCACTCTCTGAGACACTCACTCTCTGAGACACTCACTCTCTGAGACACACACTCTCTGAGACACACACTCTCTGAGACACTCACTCTCTGAGACACTCACTCTCTGCGACACACACTCTCTGAGACACACACTCTCTGAGACACACACTCTCTGAGACACACACTCTCTGAGACACTCACTCTCTGAGACACACACTCTCTGAGACACTCACTCTCTGAGACACTCACTCTCTGAGATACTCACTCTCTGAGACACACACTCTCTGAGACACTCACTCTCTGAGACACTCACTCTCTGAGACACTCACTCTCTGAGACACTCACTCTCTGAGACACTCACTCTCTGCGACACACACTCTCTGCGACACACACTCTCTGAGACACTCACTCTCTGAGATACTCACTCTCTGAGACACACACTCTCTGAGACACTCACTCTCTGAGACACACACTCTCTGAGACACACACTCTCTGAGACACACACTCTCTGAGACACACACTCTCTGAGACACTCACTCTCTGAGACACTCACTCTCTGAGACACTCACTCTCTGAGACACTCACTCTCTGAGACACACACTCTCTGAGACACTCACTCTCTGCGACGCACACTCTCTGAGACGCTCACTCTCTGAGACGCTCACTCTCTGAGACACACACTCTCTGAGACACACACTCTCTGCGACACTCACTGTCTGAGACACTCACTCTCTGAGACACTCACTCTCTGAGACACTCACTCTCTGAGACACTCACTCTCTGAGACACTCACTCTCTGAGACACTCACTCTCTGAGACACTCACTCTCTGAGACACTCACTCTCTGAGACACTCACTCTCTGAGACACTCACTCTCTGAGACACACACTCTCTGAGACACACACTCTCTGAGACGCTCACTCTCTGAGACACACACTCTCTGAGACACACACTCTCTGCGACACTCACTGTCTGAGACACTCACTGTCTGAGACACACACTCTCTGAGACACTCACTCTCTGAGACGCTCACTCTCTGAGACGCTCACTCTCTGAGACGCTCACTCTCTGAGACACTCACTCTCTGAGACACTCACTCTCTGAGACACACACTCTCTGAGACACTCACTCTCTGAGACACACACTCTCTGAGACACACACTCTCTGAGACACTCACTCTCTGAGACACACACTCTCTGAGACACTCACTCTCTGAGACACACTCTCTGAGACACACACTCTCTGAGACACACACTCTCTGAGACACACACTCTCTGAGACACTCACTCTCTGAGACACACACTCTCTGCGACACTCACTCTCTGCGACACTCACTCTCTGCGACACTCACTCTCTGCGACACTCACTCTCAGACGCTCACTCTCTGAGACACACACTCTCTGAGACACTCACTCTCTGAGACACGCACTCTCTGAGACGCTCTCTCTCAGACGCTCACTCTCTGAGACACACACTCTCTGAGACACTCACTCTCTGAGACACTCACTCTCTGAGACACTCACTCTCTGAGACACACACTTTCTGAGACAAACACTTTCTGAGACGCTCACTCTCTGAGACACTCACTCTCTAAGACAAACACTTTCTGAGACACTCACTCTCTGACACACACACTCTCTGAGACACTCACTCTCTGTGACACACACTCTCTGAGACACTCACTCTCTGAGACACTCACTCTCTGAGACACACTCTCTGAGACACTCACTCTCTGAGACACTCACTCTCTGAGACACTCACTCTCTGAGACACTCACTCTCTGAGACACTCACTCTCTGAGACACACACTCTCTGAGACACTCACTCTCTGAGACACTCACTCTCTGAGACACTCACTCTCTGAGACACTCACTCTCTGAGACACACATTCTCTGAGACACACACTCTCTGCGACACTCACTCTCTGAGACACACTCTCTGAGACACTCACTCTCTGAGACACACACTCTCAGACGCTCACTCTCTGAGACACACACTCTCTGAGACACACACTCTCTGAGACACACACTCTCTGAGACGCTCACTCTCAGACGCTCACTCTCTGAGACGCTCACTCTCTGAGACACTCACTCTCTGAGACACTCACTCTCTGAGACACTCACTCTCTGAGACACTCACTCTCTGAGACACTCACTCTCTGAGACACTCACTCTCTGAGACACACACACTCTGAGACACTCACTCTCTGAGACACACACTCTCTGAGACACTCACTCTCTGAGACACTCACTCTCTGAGACACTCACTCTCTGAGACACTCACTCTCTGAGACACTCACTCTCTGAGACACACACTCTCTGAGACACTCACTCTCTGAGACACACACTCTCTGAGATACACAGTCTCTGAGACACACACTCTCTGAGACACACACTCTCTGAGACACTCACTCTCTGAGACACTCACTCTCTGAGACGCACACTCTCTGAGACGCACACTCTCTGAGACACTCACTCTCTGAGACACACACTCTCTGAGACACTCACTCTCTGAGACACTCACTCTCTGAGACACACACTCTCTGAGACTCACTCTCTGAGACACTCACTCTCTGAGACACTCACTCTCTGAGACACTCACTCTCTGAGACACTCACTCTCTGAGACACTCACTCTCTGAGACACACACTCTCTGAGACACACACTCTCTGAGACACACACTCTCTGAGACACACACTCTCTGAGACACACACTCTCTGAGACACTCACTCTCTGAGACACACACTCTCTGAGACACACACTCTCTGAGACTCACTCTCTGAGACACACACCCTCTGAGACACTCACTCTCTGAGACACACACTCTCTGAGACACTCACTCTCTGAGACACTCACTCTCTGAGACACACACTCTCTGAGACACTCACTCTCTGAGACACACACTCTCTGAGACACACACTCTCTGAGACACACACTCTCTGAGACACTCACTCTCTGAGACACACACTCTCTGAGACACTCACTCTCTGAGACACACACTCTCTGAGACACACACTCACTGAGACACTCACTCTCTGAGACACTCACTCTCTGAGACACACACTCTCTGAGACACTCACTCTCTGAGACACTCACTCTCTGAGACACTCACTCTCTGAGACACTCACTCTCTGAGACACTCACTCTCTGAGACACTCACTCTCTGAGACACTCACTCTCTGAGACACACACTCTCTGAGACACACACTCTCTGAGACACACACTCTCTGAGACACTCACTCTCTGAGACACACACTCTCTGAGACACACACTCTCTGAGACACACACTCTCTGAGACACTCACTCTCTGAGACACTCACTCTCTGAGACACACACTCTCTGAGACACTCACTCTCTGAGACACTCACTCTCTGAGACACACACTCTCTGAGACACACACTCTCTGAGACACACACTCTCTGAGACACTCACTCTCTGAGACGCTCACTCTCTGAGACGCTCACTCTCTGAGACGCACACTCTCTGAGACACACACTCACTCTCTCTCTCTGAGACACACACTCTCTGAGACACACACTCACTCTCTCTCTCTGAGACACACACTCTCTGAGACACTCACTCTCTGAGACACACACACTCTCTGAGACACACACACTCTCTGAGACACACACTCACTCTCTCTCTCTGAGACACACACACTCTCTGAGACACACACTCACTCTCTCTCTCTGAGACACACACACTCTCTGAGACACTCACACTCTGAGAGAGACACACAGTCAGTGCATCGACTATCCCTGATGAATGTCGCTTTCTCAGTGGGGGGATTCCAGCCATTAAGGGTGGAATGATAAGATCGATTTTTATAATGTTTTAATTCGATGTTTTTGTCTCTCCCCTCCCTCTCTCTCTCCCCCTCCCTCTCTCTCCCTCTCCTTCTCCCTCACTTGCCCCCTCCGTCTCCGTCTCCCCCTCCCTCTTTCACCTCCTTCTCCCCTTCTTCGATCTCCCTCCCCCTCCTCCTCCATCTCCCTGTCTCCCCTTCCCTCTCTCTCCACCCCTCCATCTCTCCCGCCTCCTCTCTATCTCCCTTTCTCCCCCTCCCTCTCTCCCCTCCCTCTCTCACTCTCCCCCCTCCTTCTCCCTCTCCCTCACTTGCTCCCTCTCCCTCCCTCTCTCCCTCCCTCTCTCTCCCTCTCCCTCCCTCCCTCCCTCTCTCTCCCCCTCTCTCCCCCTCCCTCTCTCACTCTCCCCCTCCTTCTCCCTCTCCCTCACTTGCTCCCTCTCCCTCCCTCCCTTCCTTTCTCTCTCCCTCCCCCCCTCCCTTCCTTTCTCTCTTCCTCTCCCTCCCTCCCTCCCTCTCTCTCCCCCTCCCTCTCTCACTCTCCCCCTCCTTCTCCCTCTCCCTCCCTCTCTCCCTCCCTCTCTCTCCCTCTCCCTCCCTCCCTCTCTCTCCCCCTCCCTCCCTCTCTCCCCCTCCCTCTCTCACTCTCCCCCTCCTTCTCCCTCTCCCTCACTTGCTCCCTCTCCCTCCCTCTCTCCCTCCCTCCCTTCCTTTCTCTCTCCCTCCCCCCCTCCCTTCCTTTCTCTCTCCCTCCCCCTCCCCCCCTCCCTCTTGCCCCCTCCCCCCGTCCCCCTCCACCAGGTGACTCTACTCCGTCTCCCGCTGCCTCTGACCGAGCCCCCGCTGAGCCTCCTCTGCCGCCTGTCGATCAGCGGCCGGCCCTTCGTCTCCCAGTTCGTGTCCTGTTCGCCCCCAGCCCAGGCCTCCGCCTACTTTGCCGCCCTGCTGCGGTCGGCCCAGACCCCGGCCATCCGCCAGCTGCTCTCCCTCCTGGGCCAGGCGGCCCGGGCCTCGGCCGCACCCGGACCCCTGCCCTTCCTGGCCGCCGCCGCCGCCAGCCAGCCCCTGGAGCTGGCCCTCGATCACCAGGACAGCGGGGTGCGGGCCAAGGCCTGTGGTCTGGTGGGCCACCTGCTGCTCCGCCCGGCCGGGGATCAGGGCTGGAGCCCGGCCCGGCTGCTGGCCAAGGTCGTGGAGCGGCTGTGGGACGCCGACCCCGGGGTCCGCCGCTCGGCCAGCTTCGCCGCCGGCAACGCAGCCTACCGGCCCGGCAACGCGGCCTCCCTGCTCCCTGCCCTGCCCAGGGTGGTCGGGCTGCTGGCCGACCCCCAGCCCCGCACCCGGCGACACGCTGCCTCGGCCCTGGGCAACCTGGCGACCGGGCTCCGGGGAGAGGAGGGGGCCAGGGTCCGGGCTGAGCTGGGCCGGGGGCTGCTCCGAGCCGCGGCTCCCCAACGTCTACTGGAGCTGGCCTGCCGGGACGGGCAGCCGTGCGTGAGGGAGGCAGCGCTGGCGGCACTGCGGGCCCTGAGTCAGTGGGCACCGATACGGGAGGTGAGTCTGGGGGAGGGGCCTGTGGAGAGAGGGAGGGGCCTGTGGGGAGCGGACGGGGAGGGGCCTGTGGGGAGAGGACAGGGGGAGGGGCTTGTGGGGAGAGGGAGGGGCCTGTGGGCAGAGGGAGGGGCCGGTGGGCAGGGGGAGGGGCCTATGGGGAGCGGACAGGGGGACGGGCCTGTGGGCAGTGGAGGGGCCTGTGGGTAGCGGACAGGGGGAGGGGTGGGGGTTTAGAGGGACCTCCCTGGATACAGGAGTGTGAGAGAGGGGTTTAGAGGGACCTCCCTGGATACAGGAGTGTGAGAGAGGGGTTTAGAGGGACCTCCCTGGATACAGGAGTGTGAGAGAGGGGGTTAGAGGGACCTCCCCAGATACAGGAGTGTGAGAGAGGGGTTTAGAGGGACCTCCCTGGATACAGGAGTGTGAGAGAGGGGGTTAGAGGGACCTCCCCAGATACAAGAGTGGAGAGAGGGGGTTTAGAGGGAACTCCCTGGATACAGGAGTGTGAGAGGGGGTTTAGAGGGACCTCCCTGGATACAGGAGTGTGAGAGAGGGGGTTAGAGGGACCTCCCCAGATACAGGAGTGTGAGAGAGAGAGGGTTAGAGAGACCTCCCCAGATACAGGAGTGTGTGAGAGAGGGGTTAGAGGGACCTCCCCAGATACAGGAGTGTGAGAGAGGGGGTTAGAGGGACCTCCCCAGATACAGGAGTGTGAGAGAGGGGTTAGAGGGACCTCCCCAGATACAGGAGTGTGTGAGAGAGGGGTTAGAGGGACCTCCCCAGATACAAGAGTGGAGAGAGGGGGTTAGAGGGATCTCCCCAGATACAAGAGTGGAGCGAGGGAGTTAGAGGGACCTCCCCAGATACAGGAGTGTGAGAGAGGGGGTTAGAGGGACCTCCCTGGATACAGGAGTGTGAGAGAGGGGTTTAGAGGGACCTCCCTGGATACAGGAGTGTGAGAGAGGGGGTTAGAGGGACCTCCCTGGATACAGGAGTGTGAGAGAGGGGTTTAGAGGGACCTCCCTGGATACAGGAGTGTGAGAGAGGGGGTTAGAGGGACCTCCCCAGATACATGAGTGGAGAGAGGGGGTTTAGAGGGACCTCCCTGGATACAGGAGTGTGAGAGAGGGGGTTAGAGGGACCTCCCCAGATACAAGAGTGGAGAGAGGGGGTTAGAGGGACCTCCCCAGATACAAGAGTGGAGCGAGGGAGTTAGAGGGACCTCCCCAGATACAGGAGTGGAGAGAGGGGGTTAGAGGGACCTCCCCAGATACAAGAGTGGAGAGAGGGGGTTAGAGGGACCTCCCCAGATACAGGAGTGTGAGAGAGGGGATTGGAGGGACCTCCCCAGATACAAGAGTGGAGCGAGGGGGTTAGAGGGACCTCCCCAGATACAGGAGAGTGAGAGAGGGGTTAGAGGGACCTCCCCAGATACAAGAGTGGAGAGAGGGGGTTAGAGGGACCTCCCCAGATACAGGAGTGTGAGGGGGGATTAGAGGGACCTCCCCAGATACAGGAGTGTGAGAGAGGGGGTTAGAGGGACCTCCCCAGATACAGGAGTGTGAGAGAGGGGTTAGAGGGATCTCTCCAGATACAGGAGTGTGAGAGAGGGGTTAGAGAGACCTCCCCAGATACAGGAGTGTGAGAGAGGGGTTAGAGAGACCTCCCCAGATAGAGGAGTGTGAGAGAGGAATTAGAGGGACCTCCCCAGATACAGGAGTATGAGAGAGAGGGATTAGAGGGACCTCCCCAGATACAGGAGTGTGACGAGGGATTAGAGGGACCTCCCCAGATACAGGAGTGTGTGAGAGAGGGATTAGAGGGACCTCCCCAGATACAGGAGTGTGAGAGAGGGGTTAGAGGGACCTCCCCAGATACAGGAGTGTGAGAGAGGGGTTAGAGGGACCTCCCCAGATACAGGAGTGTGAGAGAGGGGTTAGAGAGACCTCCCCAGATACAGGAGTGTGAGAGAGGGAGTTAGAGGGACGACCCCAGATACAGGAGTGTGAGAGAGGGGTTAGAGAGACCTCCCCAGATAGAGGAGTGTGAGAGAGGGAGTTAGAGGGACCTCCCCAGATACAGGAGTATGAGAGAGAGGGATTAGAGGGACCTCCCCAGATACAGGAGTGTGATGAGGGATTAGAGGGACCTCCCCAGATACAGGAGTGTGTGAGAGAGGGATTAGAGGGACCTCCCCAGATACAGGAGTGTGAGAGAGGGGTTAGAGGGACCTCCCCAGATACAGGAGTGTGAGAGAGGGGTTAGAGGGACCTCCCCAGATACAGGAGTGTGAGAGAGGGGTTAGAGAGACCTCCCCAGATACAGGAGTGTGAGAGAGGGAGTTAGAGGGACCTCTCCAGATACAGGAGTGTGAGAGAGGGGTTAGAGGGACCTCCCCAGATACAGGAGTGTGAGAGAGGGGGTTAGAGAGACCTCCCCAGATACAGGAGTGTGAGAGAGGGGGTTAGAGGGACCTCCGCAGATACAGGAGTGTGAGAGAGGGAGTTAGAGGGACCACCCCAGATACAGGAGTGTGAGAGAGGGGGTTAGAGGGACCTCCCCAGATACAGGAGTGTGAGAGAGGGGGTTAGAGGGACCTCCCCAGATACAGGAGTGTGAAAGAGGGATTAGAGGGATCTCCCCAGATACAGGAGTGTGTGAGAGAGGGGTTAGAGGGACCTCCCCAGATACAGGAGTGTGAGAGAGGGAGTTAGAGGCACCTCCCCAGATACAGGAGTGTGAGAGAGAGGGGGGTTAGAGGGACCTCTCCAGATACAGGAGTGTGAGAGAGGGGTTAGAGGGACCTCCCCAGATACAGGAGTGTGAGAGAGGAGGTTAGAGGGACCTCCCCAGATACAGGAGTGTGAGAGGGGGTTAGAGGGACCTCCCCAGATACAGGAGTGTGAGAGAGGAGGTTAGAGGGACCTCCCCAGATACAGGAGTGTGAGAGAGGGGTTAGAGGGACCTCCCCAGATACAGGAGTGTGAGAGAGGGATTAGAGGGACCTCCCCAGATACAGGAGTGTGAGAGAGAGGGGGTTAGAGGGACCTCCCCAGATACAGGAGTGTGAGAGAGGGATTAGAGGGACCTCCCCAGATACAGGAGTGTGTGAGAGAGGGGGTTAGAGGGACCTCCCCAGATACAGGAGTGTGAGAGAGGGAGTTAGAGGGACCTCCCCAGATACAGGAGTGTGAAAGAGGGATTAGAGGGACCTCCCCAGATACAGGAGTGTGAGAGAGAGGGGTTAGAGGGACCTCCCCAGATACAGGAGTGTGAGAGAGGGAGTTAGAGGGACTTCCCCAGATACAGGAGTGTGAAAGAGGGATTAGAGGGACCTCCCCAGATACAGGAGTGTGAGAGAGAGGGAGTTAGAGGGACCACCCCAGATACAGGAGTGTGAGAGAGGGGGTTAGAGGGACCTCCCCAGATACAGGAGTGTGAAAGAGGGATTAGAGGGACCTCCCCAGATACAGGAGTGTGAGAGAGAGGGGGGTTAGAGGGACCTCCCCAGATACAGGAGTGTGAAAGAGGGATTAGAGGGACCTCCCCAGATACAGGAGTGTGAGAGAGAGGGGTTAGAGGGACCTCCCCAGATACAGGAGTGTGAGAGAGAGGGGGTTAGAGGGACCTCCCCAGATACAGGAGTGTGAAAGAGGGATTAGAGGGACCTCCCCAGATACAGGAGTGTGAGAGAGAGGGGGGTTAGAGGGACCTCCCCAGATACAGGAGTGTGAAAGAGGGATTAGAGGGACCTCCCCAGATACAGGAGTGTGAGAGAGGGGGTTAGAGGGACCTCCCCAGATACAGGAGTGTGAGAGAGGGGTTAGAGGGACCTCCCCAGATACAGGAGTGTGATGAGGGATTAGAGGGACCTCCCCAGATACAGGAGTGTGAGAGAGAGGGGTTAGAGGGACCTCCCCAGATACAGGAGTGTGAAAGAGGGATTAGAGGGATCTCCCCAGATACAGGAGTGTGTGAGAGAGGGGTTAGAGGGACCTCCCCAGATACAGGAGTGTGAGAGAGGGAGTTAGAGGCACCTCCCCAGATACAGGAGTGTGAGAGAGAGGGGGGTTAGAGGGACCTCTCCAGATACAGGAGTGTGAGAGAGGGGTTAGAGGGACCTCCCCAGATACAGGAGTGTGAGAGAGGAGGTTAGAGGGACCTCCCCAGATACAGGAGTGTGAGAGGGGGTTAGAGGGACCTCCCCAGATACAGGAGTGTGAGAGAGGAGGTTAGAGGGACCTCCCCAGATACAGGAGTGTGAGAGAGGGTTTAGAGGGACCTCCCCAGATACAGGAGTGTGAGAGAGGGATTAGAGGGACCTCCCCAGATACAGGAGTGTGAGAGAGAGGGGGTTAGAGGGACCTCCCCAGATACAGGAGTGTGAGAGAGGGATTAGAGGGACCTCCCCAGATACAGGAGTGTGTGAGAGAGGGGGTTAGAGGGACCTCCCCAGATACAGGAGTGTGAGAGAGGGAGTTAGAGGGACCTCCCCAGATACAGGAGTGTGAAAGAGGGATTAGAGGGACCTCCCCAGATACAGGAGTGTGAGAGAGAGGGGTTAGAGGGACCTCCCCAGATACAGGAGTGTGAGAGAGGGAGTTAGAGGGACTTCCCCAGATACAGGAGTGTGAAAGAGGGATTAGAGGGACCTCCCCAGATACAGGAGTGTGAGAGAGAGGGAGTTAGAGGGACCACCCCAGATACAGGAGTGTGAGAGAGGGGGTTAGAGGGACCTCCCCAGATACAGGAGTGTGAAAGAGGGATTAGAGGGACCTCCCCAGATACAGGAGTGTGAGAGAGAGGGGGGTTAGAGGGACCTCCCCAGATACAGGAGTGTGAAAGAGGGATTAGAGGGACCTCCCCAGATACAGGAGTGTGAGAGAGAGGGGTTAGAGGGACCTCCCCAGATACAGGAGTGTGAGAGAGAGGGGGGTTAGAGGGACCTCCCCAGATACAGGAGTGTGAAAGAGGGATTAGAGGGACCTCCCCAGATACAGGAGTGTGAGAGAGAGGGGGGTTAGAGGGACCTCCCCAGATACAGGAGTGTGAAAGAGGGATTAGAGGGACCTCCCCAGATACAGGAGTGTGAGAGAGGGGGTTAGAGGGACCTCCCCAGATACAGGAGTGTGAGAGAGGGGTTAGAGGGACCTCCCCAGATACAGGAGTGTGATGAGGGATTAGAGGGACCTCCCCAGATACAGGAGTGTGAGAGAGAGGGGTTAGAGGGACCTCCCCAGATACAGGAGAGTGAGAGAGGGGTTAGAGGGACCTCCCAAGATACAGGAGTGTGAGAGAGGGGTTAGAGAGACCTCCCCAGATACAGGAGTGTGAGAGAGGGGTTAGAGGGACCTCCCCAGAAACAGGAGTGTGAGAGAGGGGTTAGAGAGACCTCCCAGATACAGGAGTGTGAGAGAGGGGTTAGAGGGACCTCCCCAGATACAGGAGAGTGAGAGAGGGGTTAGAGGGACCTCCGCAGATACAGGAGTGTGAGAGAGGGAGTTAGAGGGACCACCCCAGATACAGGAGTGTGAGAGAGGGGTTAGAGGGACCTCCCCAGATACAGGAGTGTGAGGGGGGATTAGAGGGACCTCCCCAGATACAGGAGTGTGAGAGAGAGGGGTTCGAGGGACCTCCCCAGATACAGGAGTGTGAGAGAGGGGTTAGAGGGATCTCCCCAGATACAGGAGAGTGAGAGAGGGGTTAGAGGGACCTCCCAAGATACAGGAGTGTGAGAGAGGGGGTTAGAGGGACCTCCCCAGATACAGGAGTGTGAGAGAGGGGTTAGAGGGATCTCCCCAGATACAGGAGTGTGAGGGGGGATTAGAGGGACCTCCCCAGATACAGGAGTGTGAGAGAGGGGGTTAGAGGGACCTCCCCAGATACAGGAGAGTGAGAGAGGGGTTAGAGGGACCTCCCAAGATACAGGAGTGTAAGAGAGGGGTTAGAGGGACCTCCCAAGATACAGGAGAGTGAGAGAGGGGTTAGAGGGACCTCCCAAGATACAGGAGAGTGAGAGAGGGGTTAGAGGGACCTCCCAAGATACAGGAGTGTAAGAGAGGGGTTAGAGGGACCTCCCAAGATACAGGAGAGTGAGAGAGGGGTTAGAGGGACCTCCCCAGATACAGGAGTGTGAGAGAGGGGTTAGAGGGACCTCCCCAGATACAGGAGAGTGAGAGAGGGGTTAGAGGGACCTCCCCAGATACAGGAGTGTAAGAGAAGGTGTTGGGGGTGGTGGTGTGTGTCAGCTTCACCTCTGACTTCTGAGCGGTTTGAATCGCTCCCACTCCCTGGGTTCTGGACCTTGGACTTTTTAGGGGGTTGTGACAAAGTGCAGCAGACAACTGGTTTTGGTGCAAGAAACTTTGACCTTTATTCAAGAGAGAAAATACAACACAACAATCTTCACACTCTAATAAAATGGGGAACACTGCAGTACACACGAGGGAAATTACAGTAGAAAGATACCCCACCCCTCCAAATCGCACTGTACTAGCTAGGTTGGATTCTAAAGGACCAGAGATAATGCTCACCAAACGAACCCTTGACAGTAATTCACCCAGAGGTAAGTCAGAAATAGATCGTAGAGTGGAAACTTTGCGGATCTTCGGTTTTCTCCCGAGTTGGTTCTCTTTGGTCGCGGTGGCTCAATATTACCCGGTTGGTTGGTGGTAATATTCGGTTGGTTGTTTCGTAAGGCCCTTGTTGCCGCGAGGTGTCTGATGGTCACTGGGGCCGTTGCTCTGGTTTCTTCTTGTGTGTCGGCCTGCTTCTCGAGCTGCTGACCTTCCCTGTCAAACTGCCTTCTCCCTCGCCTTGTTGTTTGCTGGAAACTGCTCTTCCTTCCCAAGACAGGCAGAACCAAGACAAGCAGCCCCCCAGAGCCAGCAAGGCAGAGAGAGAGAGAGGTTTCGAGTTTCCACTTGTGTATCCCTCTCTTACAACTGGTCTTTGTCACTTTAAAAAAAAACACTTCATGTCTGTTTAAACAGTTCTTACAAAGTACTTAAGAATCTTTGATGGATTTTTGACTGTCCCTCATCATGTTATGATGTGGAGATGCCGGTGATGGACTGGGGTTGACAATTGTAAACAATCATGTTGCCATTGCTTCTCCCGATGGGTCATTGTTAATTCCAATTTGCTGATCACCTGGGATACAGGCTTCCTTTTGTATCCAACGTCCGAGGTGTTGATGGTTTTTGCATTAAAACAAAAACATGGCCCCACCAGTCTGGAGCAGTTGCCTCTTTCAATGGCCGACTGCCTTTCGAATTAGTGCTGAGTGTCGACCACCTGCTGTCGGTTTTGCATTAAAACAGAGACATGTCTGAAGCAGTAATTCTCCGAAGTTCCACGGTGTGTGTGTGTTGATTTCGTCTGGTGACCTCATACCTATCCTTCCATTTTAGGATTATAAATGTAAGGAATCTTACAACACCAGGTTATAGTCCAACAGTTTTATTTGAAAATCACAAGCTTTCGGAGGCTTTCTCCTTCACCTGACGAAGGAGAAAGCCTCCGAAAGCTTGTGATTTTCAAATAAAACTGTTGGACTATAACCTGGTGTTGTAAGATTCCTCACATTTGTCCACCCCAGTCCATCACGGCATCTCCACATTTAGGATTATAGTCAATGGCCAAAGTTTTCCCTTACTCAGGGCATTTTAGGGTTTTTCTCCGAGTTTTGGGGGATCTGTGAATTTTGAGAATCTTACAAGGGGTTAGAGCGACCTCCCCAGATACAGGAGTGTGAGAGAGGGGTTAGAGGGACCTCCCCAGATACAGGAGTGTGAGAGAGGGGGTTAGAGGGACCTCCCCAGATACAGGAGTGTGAGAGAGGGGTTAGAGAGACCTCTCCAGATACAGGAGTGTGAGAGAGGGGTTAGAGGGACCTCCCCAGATACAGGAGTGTGAGAGAGGGGTTAGAGGGACCTCCCCAGATACAGGAGTGTGAGAGAGGGGTTAGAGAGACCTCTCCAGATACAGGAGTGTGAGAGAGGGGTTAGAGAGACCTCCCCAGATACAGGAGTGTGAGAGAGGGGGGGTTAGAGGGACCTCCCCAGATACAGGAGTGTGAGAGAGGGGTTAGAGGGACCTCCCCAGATACAGGAGTGTGAGAGAGGGGTTAGAGGGACCTCCCCAGATACAGGAGTGTGAGAGAGGGGTTAGAGGGACCATCCCAGATACAGGAGTGTGAGAGAGGGGGTTAGAGGGACCTCTCCAGATACAGGAGTGTGAGAGAGGGGTTAGAGGGACCATCCCAGATACAGGAGTGTGAGAGGGGGTTAGAGGGACCTCCCCAGATACAGGAGTGTGAGAGGGGGTTAGAGGGACCTCCCCAGATACAGGAGTGTGAGAGAGGGGGTTAGAGGGACCTCCCCAGATACAGGAGTGTGAGAGAGGGGTTAGAGGGACCTCCCCAGATACAGGAGTGTGAGAGAGGGGTTAGAGGGACCATCCCAGATACAGGAGTGTGAGAGAGGGGGTTAGAGGGACCTCTCCAGATACAGGAGTGTGAGAGAGGGGTTAGAGGGACCATCCCAGATACAGGAGTGTGAGAGGGGGTTAGAGGGACCTCCCCAGATACAGGAGTGTGAGAGGGGGTTAGAGGGACCTCCCCAGATACAGGAGTGTGAGAGAGGGGGTTAGAGGGACCTCCCCAGATACAGGAGTGTGTGAGAGAGGGGGTTAGAGGGACCTCCTCAGATACAGGAGTGTGAGAGAGGGGTTAGAGGGACCTCCCCAGATACAGGAGTGTGTGAGAGAGGGGGTTAGAGGGACCTCCTCAGATACAGGAGTGTGAGAGAGGGGTTAGAGGGACCTCCCCAGATACAGGAGTGTGTTAGAGAGGGTTAGAGGGACCTCCCAAGATACAGGAGTGTGTTAGAGAGGGGTTAGAGGGACCTCCCCAGATACAGGAGTGTGAGAGAGGGGTTAGAGCGACCTCCCCAGATACAGGAGTGTCTGAGACGGGGTTAGAGGGACCTCCCGAGATACAGGAGTGTGAGAGAGGGGTGAGAGGGACCTCCCCAGATACAGGAGTGTGAGAGAGGGGTTAGAGGGACCTCCCCAGATACAGGAGTGTGAGAGAGGGGGTTCGAGGGACCTCCCCAGATACAGGAGTGTGAGAGAGGGGTTAGCGAGACCTCCCCAGATACAGGAGTGTGAGAGAGGGGGTTAGTGGGACCTCCCCAGATACAGGAGTGTGAGAGAGAGGGTTAGAGGGACCTCCCCAGATACAGGAGTGTGAGAGAGGGGTTAGAGGGACCTCCCCAGATACAGGAGTGTGAGAGGGGGTTAGAGGGACCTCCCCAGATACAGGAGTGTGAGAGAGGGGGTTAGAGGGACCTCCCCAGATACAGGAGTGTGAGAGAGGGTTAGAGGGACCTCCCCAGATACAGGAGTGTGAGAGAGGGTTAGAGGGACCTCCCCAGATACAGGAGTGTGAGAGAGGCGGTTCGAGGGACCTCCCCAGATACAGGAGTGTGAGAGAGGGGGTTAGAGGGACCTCCCCAGATACAGGAGTGTGAGAGAGGGGGTTTGAGGGACCTCCCCAGGTACAGGAGTGTGAGAGAGGGGGTTAGAGGGACCTCCCCAGATATAGGAGAGTGAGAGAGGGGGTTAGAGGGACCTCCCCAGATACAGGAGTGTGAGAGAGGGGGTTAGAGGGACCTCCCCAGATACAGGAGTGTGTGAGAGAGGGTTAGAGAGACCTCCCCAGATACAGGAGTGTGAGAGAGGGTTAGAGAGACCTCCCCAGATACAGGAGTGTGAGAGAGGGTTAGAGGGACCTCCCCAGATACAGGAGTGTGAGAGAGAGGGTTAGAGGGACCTCCCCAGATACAGGAGTGTGAGAGAGGGGGTTAGAGGGACCTCCCCAGATACAGGAGAGTGAGAGAGGGGTTAGAGGGACCTCCCCAGATACAGGAGTGTGAGAGAGGGGGTTAGAGGGACCTCCCCAGATACAGGAGTGTGAGAGAGGGGTTAGAGGGACGTCCCCAGATACAGGAGTGTGAGAGAGGGGTTAGAGGGACCTCCCCAGATACAGGAGTGTGAGAGAGGGGGTTAGAGGGACCTCCCCAGATACAGGAGTGTGAGAGAGGGGTTAGAGGGACGTCCCCAGATACAGGAGTGTGAGAGAGGGGTTAGAGCGACCTCCCCAGATACAGGAGTGTGAGAGAGGGGGTTAGAGGGACCTCCCCAGATACAGGAGTGTGAGAGAGGGGTTAGAGGGACCTCCCCAGATACAGGATTGTGAGAGAGGGGTTAGAGGGACCTCCCCAGATACAGGATTGTGAGAGAGGGGTTAGAGGGACCTCCCCAGATACAGGAGTGTGAGAGAGGGGGTTAGAGGGACCTCTCCAGATACAGGAGTGTGTGAGAGAGAGGGTTAGAGGGACCTCCCCAGATACAGGAGTGTGAGAGAGGGGGTTAGAGGGACCTCCCCAGATACAGGAGTGTGAGAGAGGGGGTTAGAGAGACCTCCCCAGATACAGGAGTGTGAGAGAGGGGATAGAGGGAACTCCCCAGATGCAGGATTGTGAGAGAGGGGGTTAGAGGGACCTCCCCAGATACAGGAGTGTGAGAGAGGGGGTTAGAGAGACCTCCCCAGATACAGGAGTGTGAGAGAGGCGGTTCGAGGGACCTCCCCAGATACAGGAGTGTGAGAGAGGGGGTTAGAGGGACCTCCCCAGATACAGGAGAGTGAGAGAGGGGGTTCGAGGGACCTCCCCTGATACAGGAGTGTGAAAGAGGGGGTTAGAGGGACCTCCCCAGATGCAGGAGTGTGAGAGAGGGGGTTAGAGGGACCTCCCCAGATGCAGGAGTGTGAGAGAGGGGGCTCGAGGGACCACCCAAGATACTGGAGTGTGAGAGAGGGGGTTAGAAGGACCTCCCCAGATACAGGAAGGGGTTCTCGGGAGTTGAATGTGGTGAATGGGGAAAAGGTCATTGACTGGTGCCTTGTGCACTGTCGAATGTGTACCCCTCCGCCTTGACTGACTGTGCACTGTGTGAATATTTCCCCCCAGGTGCTGATCTCCCTGAAGTCCTGCGAGAGGCTCTCGGTCGTGTGTCAGAGGACAGAACAGAAAGCTGCCCTCTCTGGACCGGGCCATGCGATGAGCCCCAGGACCTCAGCCCACTCCCTCCTCCGTCACTGCAACAGGCTGATGGACATCCTGAGACCCGCAAACAGCGAGTGAATAACAGGAACAGGAGCTGTGGGGCCAGGGAACGATCAACGCACCAGCCCAAAGGGTTTATCGGGGACCGGTGGAGTGGGGAAACAGAGGGAGCAGAGAGGGAGAGAAAGGGGGAAACGGAGGGGACAGAGAGAGGGGAAAAGGAGGGGACAGAGAGGGGAAATGTGGGGAGACAGAGAGGGAGAGGGGAAACGGAGGTGGCAGAGAGGGAGAGAGAGGGGGAAACGGAGGAGACAGAGAGAGGGGAAAAGGCGGGGACAGAGAGGGGAAACGGAGGGGGGAGAGAGAGGGGGAAACGGAGGGGACAGAGAGGGGAAAAGGCAGGGGGAGAGAGGGGAAACGGAGGGGGGAAGAGAGAGAGGAAACGGAGGGGCGAGAGAGAGGAAACGGAGGGGCGAGAGAGAGGAAACGGAGGGGCGAGAGAGAGGAAACGGAGGGGCGAGAGAGAGGAGGGGAAACGGAGGGACGAGAGAGAGAAGGGGAAACGGGGGACAGAGAGAAGGGGGAATCAGAGGGGACAGAGAGAGAAGGGGGAAACAGAGGGTACAGAGAGAGAAGGGGGAAACGGGACAGAGAGAGAAGGGGGAAATAGAAGGGACAGAGAGAGAAGGGGGAAACAGAGGGGACAGAGAAGGGGAAACAGGGGAGAGAGAGAGAAGGGGGAAACAGAGGGGACAGAGAGAGAAGGGGAAACAGAGGGGACAGAGAGAGAAGGGGGAAACAGAGGGGAGAGAAAAACAGAGGGGACAGAGAGAGAAGGGGGAAACAGGGGACAGAGAGAAGGGGAAACAGAGGGGAGAGAAAAACAGAGTGGAAACGGAGGGGTCAGAGAGAAACGGAGAGGAGAGAGAGGGATGCAGGACAAGGGATCAAGAGGCGATAGGGAACAGACAGGGGTAGGGGGAGAGGGGACCCCGGACCCCAGTACAGAGGGAGACCATTTTCCTCCTTCGATTGAAGAGATGTTTGAATTTCCAGTGTTCACTGGTTTCGGGGTTGGTTGCTCCGATTTCACCTCTGATCAGCCGCTGGCTCCTGATCTGGACAAATTTTGTATTTTACACACTGAGACTCTCTCCCCAGGGAAGGACTTTCACTTCTCCTGGGTCCTGGTTGTGTTGCAAATTCTCCCGTGATCTGATGTCCCTTTCAACATACACGGACTGGAACTGCCCTCACCGATGTGGATCTGTCTGTACACTCGTGTATCTGCAGGAGTGTGCACACTTGTTGGTCTCCATGTACACAGCAGGCCACATTCCCCCATCCCCCAGTGTACATGCTTCAGCGTTCCCCCCCCCAAACCGTGTACACGCCTGTGTCTCCCCCTCACCCCGTGTACATGCCTCAGTGTCTCCCCCACCCTGTGTACACGCCTCAGTGTCTCCCCCCCCCCCCGTGTACACGCCTGTGTCTCCCCCTCACCCCGTGTCTCCCTCCGCGTGTACACGCCTCAGTGTCTCCCCCACCCCGTGTACATACCTGTCTCCCCCCCCGCCCGTGTACACGCCTCAGCATCCCCCCCCACAAACCATCTACACGCCTGTGTCTCCCCCTCACCCCGTGTACATGCCTCAGCGTCTCCCCCCCGTGTACACGCCTCAGTGTCTCCCCCCCCCGTGTACACGCCTCAGTGTCTCCCCACCCCGTGTACACGCCTCAGTGTCTCCCCCCCCGTGTACATGCCTCAGCATCCCCCCCCACAAACCGTGTACACGCCTGTGTCTCCCCCTCACCCCGTGTACATGCCTCAGCGTCTCCCCCCCGTGTACACGCCTCAGTGTCTCCCCCGCCCCGTGTACACGCCTCAGTGTCTCCCCCCCCCCCCGTGTACACGCCTCAGTGTCTCTCCCCCCCCGTGTACACGCCTCAGTGTCTCTCCCCCCCGTGTACACGCCTCAGTGTCTTCCCCCCCCCCCCCGTGTACACGCCTCAGTGTCTCCCCCCCCCCCCGTGTACACGCCTCAGTGTCTCCCCCCCCCCCGTGTACACGCCTCAGTGTCTCCCCCCCCCGTGTACACGCCTCAGTGTCTCCCCCCCTCACCCCGTGTACATGCCTCAGCGTCTCCCCCCCCATGTACACGCCTCAGTGTCTCCCCCCCCCCCGTGTACACGCCTCAGTGTCTCCCCCCCCGTGTACACGCCTCAGTGTCTCCCCCCCCGTGTACACGCCTCAGTGTCTCCTCCCCCCCCATGTACACGCCTCAGTGTCTCCCCCCCCGTGTACACGCCTCAGTGTCTCCCCCCCCCCCGTGTACACGCCTCAGTGTCTCCCCCCCCGTGTACACGCCTCAGTGTCTCCCCCCCCGTGTACACGCCTCAGTGTCTCCTCCTCACCCCGTGTACATGCCTGTGTCTCCCCACCCCCCACCATGTACATGCCTCAGCATCCCCCCGACTTATGTACATGCCTCAATATTGCCCCCCCCCCCATCCCCCGATGATTTGTATGTTTACATTGTACAGCAGGGTCTGTGTGTACATATCTGTTGCTATTTTTGTTTTATTTTTGTTCGCTGCTTTTATCGGTGCTCACAAATTAAAAAGCTTTTCTCAACATCCTTCGCTGTGTCCGTCCTGTCTCCCAGTAACTCTCAGCCCCCAAACCTGGTGCCTAAGAGCCCTCCCCCTCCCCACGAGTGACGGGCCCCGGTGTTCCAGGGAGCTGAGACCCCTCCGTGGGCACGGCCCCTTTAAGACAGGGTCTGACCCGGGGTTCGACACCGCCCTCTGGTGACAGAGATGGGGAAACTGCGCCGCTCAACCGCAGCGCTGCCTTCCACCAGAGGACGGCAGTGTCGCACTCTTAAAGGGACCACCACAGGGCGGGCGGGCAGTTTAAATATCAGCCGGGGGTCACCGGTTCCCCCAGGAACAGGTCGGGGCTCGGGATTAGCGGGGGCTGGGGGAGAGGGAGAGAGAGAAACAGGGAGGGAGCGTGAGCTGGAGAAACTCACAGACTGAATTTATACAGTGCCTTCACGACCTCAGGACGTCCCAAATCTCTTCACAGCCAGTGAAGTACTATTGAAGTGTCGTCACTGTTGTAAATATCGAGAACGCGGCAGCCAATTTGCACACAGCAAGATCCCACAAACAGAAATGACTGGACAATCTGTTTTCAGTGATGTTGGTTGAGGAATAAATATTGGCCCCAGGAGAATTCCCCTGCTCTTCTTCCAATAGTGGCCGTGGGATCTTTTACGTCTACGTGAGGGGGCAGACGGGGCTCTCAGTTTAATGTCTCATCCGAAAGACGTTCTTTCCGACAGTGCGGCGCTCCCTCGGCACTGACCCTCCGACAGTGCGGCGCTCCCTCAGTACTGACCCTCCGACAGTGCGGCGCTCCCTCGGCACTGACCCTCCGACAGTGCGGCGCTCCCTCAGTACGGACCCTCCGACAGTGCGGCGCTCCCTCAGTACCGACCCTCCGACAGTGCGGCGCTCCCTCAGTACCGACCCTCCGACAGTGCGGCGCTCCCTCAGTACCGACCCTCCGACAGTGCGGCGCTCCCTCAGTACCGACCCTCCGACAGTGCGGCGCTCCCTCAGTACCGACCCTCCGACAGTGCGGCGCTCCCTCAGTACCGACCCTCCGACAGTGCGGCGCTCCCTCAGTACCGACCCTCCGACAGTGCGGCGCTCCCTCAGTACCGACCCTCCGACAGTGCGGCGCTCCCTCAGTACCGACCCTCCGACAGTGCGGCGCTCCCTCAGCACCGACCCTCCGACAGTGCGGCGCTCCCTCAGCACCGACCCTCCGACAGTGCGGCGCTCCCTCAGTACCGACCCTCCGACAGTGCGGCGCTCCCTCAGTACCGACCCTCCGACAGTGCGGCGCTCCCTCAGCACCGACCCTCCGACAGTGCGGCGCTCCCTCAGCACCGACCCTCCGACAGTGCGGCGCTCCCTCAGTACCGACCATCCGACAGTGCGGCGCTCCCGCAGTACCGACCCTCCGACAGTGCGGCGCTCCCTCAGTACCGACCCTCCGACAGTGCGGCGCTCCCTCAGTACCGACCCTCCGACAGTGCGGCGCTCCCTCAGTACCGACCCTCCGACAGTGCGGCGCTCCCTCAGTACCGACCCTCCGACAGTGCGGCGCTCCCTCAGGACCGACCCTCCGACAGTGCGGCGCTCCCTCAGTACCGACCCTCCGACAGTGCGGCGCTCCCTCAGTACCGACCCTCCGACAGTGCGGCGCTCCCTCAAGGACTGACCCTCCGACAGTGTGGCGCTCCCTCGGCACTGACCCTCCGACAGTGCAGGGCTCCCTCGGTACTGACCCTCCGACAGTGCGGCGCTCCCTCGGTACTGACCCTCCGACAGTGCAGGGCTCCCTCGGTACTGACCCTCCGACAGTGCAGCGCTCCCTCGGTACTGACCCTCCGACAGTGCAGCGCCCCCTCAGTACCGACCCTCCGACAGTGCGGCGCTCCCTCAAGGACTGACCCTCCGACAGTGCGGCGCTCCCTCGGCACTGACCCTCCGACAGTGCAGGGCTCCCTCGGTACTGACCCTCCGACAGTGCGGCGCTCCCTCAGTGCTGACCCTCGACAGTGCAGGGCTCCCTCGGCGCTCCCTCGGCACTGACCCTCCGACAGTGCAGGGCTCCCTCGGTACTGACCCTCCGACAGTGCGGCGCTCCCTCGGTACTGACCCTCCGACAGTGCAGGGCTCCCTCAGGACTGACCCTCCGACCAGTGCAGCGCTCCCTCGGTACTGACCCTCCGACAGTGCAGCGCCCCCTCAGTACCGACCCTCCGACAGTGCGGCGCTCTCTCAAGGACTGACCCTCCGACAGTGCGGCGCTCCCTCGGCACTGACCCTCCGACAGTGCAGGGCTCCCTCGGCACTGACCATCCGACAGTGCAGGGCTCCCTCGGCACTGACCCTCCGACAGTGCAGGGCTCCCTCGGCACTGAACCTCCGACAGTGCAGCGCCCCCTCGGTACTGACCCTCCGACAGTGCGGCGTTCCCTCGTACTGACCCTCCGACAGTGCAGCGCTCCTCGGTACTGACCCTCCGACAGTGCAGCGCTCCCTCAGTACCGACCCTCCGACAGTGCGGCGCTCCCTCAAGGACTGACCCTCCGACAGTGCGGCGCTCCCTCGGCACTGACCCTCCGACAGTGCAGGGCTCCCTCGGTACTGACCCTCCGACAGTGCGGCGCTCCCTCAGTGCTGACCCTCCGACAGTGCAGGGCTCCCTCGGCGCTCCCTCGGCACTGACCCTCCGACAGTGCAGGGCTCCCTCGGTACTGACCCTCCGACAGTGCGGCGCTCCCTCGGTACTGACCCTCCGACAGTGCAGGGCTCCCTCAGGACTGACCCTCCGACAGTGCAGCGCTCCCTCGGTACTGACCTCCGACAGTGCAGCGCCCCCTCAGTACCGACCCTCCGACAGTGCGGCGCTCTCTCAAGGACTGACCCTCCGACAGTGCGGCGCTCCCCTCGGCACTGACCCTCCGACAGTGCAGGGCTCCCTCGGCACTGACCATCCGACAGTGCAGGGCTCCCTCGGCACTGACCCTCCGACAGTGCAGGGCTCCCTCGGCACTGAACCTCCGACAGTGCAGCGCCCCCTCGGTACTGACCCTCCGACAGTGCGGCGTTCCCTCGGTACTGACCCTCCGACAGTGCGGCGCTCCCTCGGCACTGACCCTCCGACAGTGCGGCGCTCCCTCGGCACTGACCCTCCGACAGTGCGGCGCTCCCTCGGCACTGACCCTCCGACAGTGCGGCGCTCCCTCGGCACTGACCCTCCGACAGTGCGGCGCTCCCTCGGCACTGACCCTCCGACAGTGCGGCGCTCCCTCGGCACTGACCCTCCGACAGTGCGGCGCTCCCTCGGTACTGACCCTCCCACAGTGCGGCGCTCCCTCGGTACTGACCCTCCGACAGTGCGGCGCTCCCTCAGTACCGACCCTCCGACAGTGCGGCGCTCCCTCAGCACTGACCCTCCGACAGTGCGGCGCTCCCTCAGTACCGACCCTCCGACAGTGCGGCGCTCCCTCAGTACCGACCCTCCGACAGTGCGGCGCTCCCTCAGTACCGACCCTCCGACAGTGCGGCGCTCCCTCAGCACCGACCCTCCGACAGTGCGGCGCTCCCTCAGCACCGACCCTCCGACAGTGCGGCGCTCCCTCAGTACCGACCATCCGACAGTGCGGCGCTCCCGCAGTACCGACCCTCCGACAGTGCGGCGCTCCCTCAGTACCGACCCTCCGACAGTGCGGCGCTCCCTCAGTACCGACCCTCCGACAGTGCGGCGCTCCCTCAGTACCGACCCTCCGACAGTGCGGCGCTCCCTCAGGACCGACCCTCCGACAGTGCGGCGCTCCCTCAGTACCGACCCTCCGACAGTGCGGCGCTCCCTCAGTACCGACCCTCCGACAGTGCGGCGCTCCCTCAAGGACTGACCCTCCGACAGTGTGGCGCTCCCTCGGCACTGACCCTCCGACAGTGCAGGGCTCCCTCGGTACTGACCCTCCGACAGTGCGGCGCTCCCTCGGTACTGACCCTCCGACAGTGCGGCGCTCCCTCGGCACTGACCCTCCGACAGTGCGGCGCTCCCTCGGCACTGACCCTCCGACAGTGCGGCGCTCCCTCGGCACTGACCCTCCGACAGTGCGGCGCTCCCTCGGCACTGACCCTCCGACAGTGCGGCGCTCCCTCGGCACTGACCCTCCGACAGTGCGGCGCTCCCTCGGCACTGACCCTCCGACAGTGCGGCGCTCCCTCGGTACTGACCCTCCCACAGTGCGGCGCTCCCTCGGTACTGACCCTCCGACAGTGCGGCGCTCCCTCAGTACCGACCCTCCGACAGTGCGGCGCTCCCTCAGCACTGACCCTCCGACAGTGCGGCGCTCCCTCAGTACCGACCCTCCGACAGTGCGGCGCTCCCTCAGTACCGACCCTCCGACAGTGCGGCGCTCCCTCAGTACCGACCCTCCGACAGTGCGGCGCTCCCTCAGCACCGACCCTCCGACAGTGCGGCGCTCCCTCAGCACCGACCCTCCGACAGTGCGGCGCTCCCCTCAGTACCGACCATCCGACAGTGCGGCGCTCCCCGCAGTACCGACCCTCCGACAGTGCGGCGCTCCCTCAGTACCGACCCTCCGACAGTGCGGCGCTCCCTCAGTACCGACCCTCCGACAGTGCGGCGCTCCCTCAGTACCGACCCTCCGACAGTGCGGCGCTCCCTCAGGACCGACCCTCCGACAGTGCGGCGCTCCCTCAGTACCGACCCTCCGACAGTGCGGCGCTCCCTCAGTACCGACCCTCCGACAGTGCGGCGCTCCCTCAAGGACTGACCCTCCGACAGTGTGGCGCTCCCTCGGCACTGACCCTCCGACAGTGCAGGGCTCCCTCGGTACTGACCCTCCGACAGTGCGGCGCTCCCTCGGTACTGACCCTCCGACAGTGCAGGGCTCCCTCGGTACTGACCCTCCGACAGTGCAGCGCTCCCTCGGTACTGACCCTCCGACAGTGCAGCGCCCCCTCAGTACCGACCCTCCGACAGTGCGGCGCTCCCTCAAGGACTGACCCTCCGACAGTGCGGCGCTCCCTCGGCACTGACCCTCCGACAGTGCAGGGCTCCCTCGGTACTGACCCTCCGACAGTGCGGCGCTCCCTCAGTGCTGACCCTCCGACAGTGCAGGGCTCCCTCGGCGCTCCCTCGGCACTGACCCTCCGACAGTGCAGGGCTCCCTCGGTACTGACCCTCCGACAGTGCGGCGCTCCCTCGGTACTGACCCTCCGACAGTGCAGGGCTCCCTCAGGACTGACCCTCCGACAGTGCAGCGCTCCCTCGGTACCGACCCTCCGACAGTGCAGCGCCCCCCCTCAGTACCGACCCTCCGACAGTGCGGCGCTCTCTCAAGGACTGACCCTCCGACAGTGCGGCGCTCCCTCGGCACTGACCCTCCGACAGTGCAGGGCTCCCTCGGCACTGACCATCCGACAGTGCAGGGCTCCCTCGGCACTGACCCTCCGACAGTGCAGGGCTCCCTCGGCACTGAACCTCCGACAGTGCAGCGCCCCCTCGGTACTGACCCTCCGACAGTGCGGCGTTCCCTCGGTACTGACCCTCCGACAGTGCGGCGCTCCCTCGGCACTGACCCTCCGACAGTGCGGCGCTCCCTCGGCACTGACCCTCCGACAGTGCGGCGCTCCCTCGGCACTGACCCTCCGACAGTGCGGCGCTCCCTCGGCACTGACCCTCCGACAGTGCGGCGCTCCCTCGGCACTGACCCTCCGACAGTGCGGCGCTCCCTCGGCACTGACCCTCCGACAGTGCGGCGCTCCCTCGGCACTGACCCTCCGACAGTGCGGCGCTCCCTCGGTACTGACCCTCCCACAGTGCGGCGCTCCCTCGGTACTGACCCTCCGACAGTGCGGCGCTCCCTCAGTACCGACCCTCCGACAGTGCGGCGCTCCCTCAGCACTGACCCTCCGACAGTGCGGCGCTCCCTCAGTACCGACCCTCCGACAGTGCGGCGCTCCCTCAGTACCGACCCTCCGACAGTGCGGCGCTCCCTCAGTACCGACCCTCCGACAGTGCGGCGCTCCCTCAGTACCGACCCTCCGACAGTGCGGCGCTCCCTCAGTACCGACCCTCCGACAGTGCGGCGCTCCCTCAGTACCGACCCTCCGACAGTGCGGCGCTCCCTCAGTACCGACCCTCCGACAGTGCGGCGCTCTCTCAGTACTGACCCTCCGACAGTGCGGCGCTCCCTCAGTACCGACCCTCCGACAGTGCGGCGCTCCCTCAAGGACTGACCCTCCGACAGTGCGGCGCTCCCTCGGCACTGACCCTCCGACAGTGCAGGGCTCCCTCGGCACTGACCCTCCGACAGTGCGGCGCTCCCTCGGTACTGACCCTCCGACAGTGCAGGGCTCCCTCAGCACTGAACCTCCGACAGTGCAGCGCCCCCTCAGTACCGACCCTCCGACAGTGCGGCGCTCCCTCAAGGACTGACCCTCCGACAGTGCGGCGCTCCCTCAGTACCGACCCTCCGACAGTGCGGCGCTCCCTCAGTACCGACCCTCCGACAGTGCGGCGCTCCCTCAGTACCGACCCTCCGACAGTGCGGCGCTCCCTCAGTACTGACCCTCCGACAGTGCGGCGCTCTCTCAGTACTGACCCTCCGACAGTGCGGCGCTCCCTCAGTACCGACCCTCCGACAGTGCGGCGCTCCCTCAAGGACTGACCCTCCGACAGTGTGGCGCTCCCTCGGCACTGACCCTCCGACAGTGCAGGGCTCCCTCGGTACTGACCCTCCGACAGTGCAGGGCTCCCTCAGTACTGAGCCTCCGACAGTGCAGCGCTCCCTCGGTACTGACCCTCCGACAGTGCGGCGCTCCCTCGGTACTGACCCTGCGACAGTGCAGCGCTCCCTCGGTACTGACCCTCCGACAGTGCGGCGCTCCCTCGGTACTGACCCTCCGACAGTGCAGGGCTCCCTCAGTACTGACCCTCCGACAGTGCAGCGCTCCCTCGGTACTGACCCTCCGACAGTGCAGCGGCCCCTCAGTACCGACCCTCCGACAGTGCGGCGCTCCCTCAAGGACTGACCCTCCGACAGTGCGGCGCTCCCTCGGCACTGACCCTCCGACAGTGCAGGGCTCCCTCGGCACTGACCATCCGACAGTGCGGCGCTCCTCAGTACTGACCCTCCGACAGTGCAGGGCTCCCTCGGCACTGAACCTCCGACAGTGCAGCGCCCCCTCAGTACTGACCCTCCGACAGTGCAGCGTTCCCTCGGTACTGACCCTCCGACAGTGCGGCGCTCCCTCGGCACTGACCCTCCGACAGTGCGGCGCTCCCTCGGCACTGACCCTCCGACAGTGCGGCGCTCCCTCGGCACTGACCCTCCGACAGTGCGGCGCTCCCTCCGCACTGACCCTCCGACAGTGCGGCGCTCCCTCAGTACCGACCCTCCGACAGTGCGGCGCTCCCTCAGCACCGACCCTCCGACAGTGCGGCGCTCCCTCAGTACCGACCCTCCGACAGTGCGGCGCTCCCTCAGTACCGACCCTCCGACAGTGCGGCGCTCCCTCAGTACCGACCCTCCGACAGTGCGCGCGCTCCCTCAGTACCGACCCTCCGACAGTGCGGCGCTCCCTCAGTACCGACCCTCCGACAGTGCGGCGCTCCCTCAGTACCGACCCTCCGACAGTGCGGCGCTCCCTCAGTACCGACCCTCCGACAGTGCGGTGCTCCCTCAGTACTGACCCTCCGACAGTGCGGCGCTCCCTCAGTACCGACCCTCCGACAGTGCGGCGCTCCCTCAGTACCGACCCTCCGACAGTGCGGCGCTCCCTCAGTACCGACCCTCCGACAGTGCGGCGCTCCCTCAGTACCGACCCTCTGACAGTGCGGCGCTCCCTCAGTACCGACCCTCCGACAGTGCGGTGCTCCCTCAGTACTGACCCTCCGACAGTGCGGCGCTCCCTCAGTACCGACCCTCCGACAGTGCGGCGCTCCCTCAAGGACTGACCCTCCGACAGTGCGGCGCTCCCTCGGCACTGACCCTCCGACAGTGCAGGGCTCCCTCGGCACTGACCCTCCGACAGTGCGGCGCTCCCTCGGTACTGACCCTCCGACAGTGCAGGGCTCCCTCAGCACTGAACCTCCGACAGTGCAGCGCCCCCTCAGTACCGACCCTCCGACAGTGCGGCGCTCCCTCAGTACCGACCCTCCGACAGTGCGGCGCTCCCTCAAGGACTGACCCTCCGACAGTGCGGCGCTCCCTCAGTACCGACCCTCCGACAGTGCGGCGCTCCCTCAGTACTGACCCTCCGACAGTGCAGGGCTCCCTCGGCACTGAACCTCCGACAGTGCGGCGCTCCCTCAGTACTGACCCTCCGACAGTGCAGCGTTCCCTCGGTACTGACCCTCCGACAGTGCAGCGCTCCCTCGGCACTGACCCTCCGACAGTGCAGCGCTCCGTCAGTACTGACCCTCCGACAGTGCAGCGCTCCCTCAGCACTGACCCTCCGACAGTGCGGCGCTCCCTCAGCACTGACCCTCCGACAGTGCAGCGCTCCCTCAGCACTGACCCTCCGACAGTGCGGCGCTCCCTCAGTACTGACCCTCCGACAGTGCGGCGCTCCCTCAGTACCGACCCTCCGACAGTGCGGCGCTCCCTCAGTACTGACCCTCCGACAGTGCAGGGCTCCCTCGGCACTGAACCTCCGACAGTGCAGCGCCCCCTCAGTACTGACCCTCCGACAGTGCAGCGTTCCCTCGGTACTGACCCTCCGACAGTGCAGCGCTCCCTCGGCACTGACCCTCCGACAGTGCAGCGCTCCGTCAGTACTGACCCTCCGACAGTGCAGCGCTCCCTCAGCACTGACCCTCCGACAGTGCGGCGCTCCCTCAGCACTGACCCTCCGACAGTGCAGCGCTCCCTCAGCACTGACCCTCCGACAGTGCGGCGCTCCCTCAGTACTGACCCTCCGACAGTGCGGCGCTCCCTCAGTACTGACCCTCCGACAGTGCGGCGCTCCCTCAGTACTGACCCTCCGACAGTGCGGCGCTCCCTCAGTACTGACCCTCCGACAGTGCGGCGCTCCCTCAGCACTGATACTGGGAGAGTCGGGCTGGATTATGGTTCTCGAGTCTCTGGGAGTGTGTGGGGCTCGAACCCACGACCTTCTGACTGAAAGAGAGAGTGAGACCGACTGTGGACTCCAGTCGAGTGCCCCGATATCATCATCTCGCCTCCATCGACTCTGGGAGTCTTCCGGTAACTTTCACACTCGCGTCCCGAAGAGATTCCAGGTCCTGAAAACCACACAACCCCACTTCTGCCATTCTCACTCCTTTATTTACCCCGCCGCTCGCAACAAAAGATGGAGGGGCAGAGAGGAGAGCTCGCAGGGTGATGTGATCAATCGGGGGCTGAGGGGGAAGGGTCATCGTCCATCACTCCCCACCCCCGTCCCGTCCGGCGGGAGAGACTCAATACAAACAACGGTCCCCATCCTGTCACACCCCGGGGGTCAGGGCTCCTCCGGTACCTCGATCTTCAAGCTCTTGAGGGAACGGAGGAAGAATCGGGGGGGTCTGCAGACCAGGTGGAGCTCGGCCCCCTCCCCGGGCCCCGGGAGGGTCAGCTGGCGGGCGTGGAGGTGAAGGGGGAGGTGGCGGGATTTGGGCTGAGTCAATCCCAGCCGTCTGAGGACCCCCTCTGGCAATCGCTTCAATAGAGGGAGAGAGAGAGAGAGAGAGAGAGATTAGGAACACAACGACACAACCCGTCATTACCTCCCTCCCCATACACCCTCCCCTCCCTCCCCTCTCCGTTCCCCCGTCCTTCCCCCTCTCCCCCCCATACACCCTCCCCTCCCTCCCCTCTCCGTTCCCCCGTCCTTCCCCCTCTCTCCCCATACACCCTCCCCTCTCCGTTCCCCTGTCCTTCCCCCTCTCCCCCCATACACCCTCCCCTCCCTCCCCTCTCCGTTCCCCCGTCCTTCCCCCTCTCTCCCCATACACCCTCCCCTCCCTCCCCTCTCCGTTCCCCCGTCCTTCCCCCTCTCTCCCCCCATACACCCTCCCCTCCCTCCCCTCTCCATTCCCCCGTCCTTCCCCCTCTCTCCCCATACACCCTCCCCTCCCTCCCCTCTCCATTCCTCCGTCCTTCCCCCTCTCTCCCCATACACCCTCCCCTCCCTCCCCTCTCCATTCCTCCGTCCTTCCCCCTCTCTCCCCATACACCCTCCCCTCCCTCCCCTCTCCATTCCTCCGTCCTTCCCCCTCTCTCCCCATACACCCTCCCCTCCCTCCCCTCTCCATTCCTCCGTCCTTCCCCCTCTCTCCCCATACACCCTCCCCTCCCTCCCCTCTCCGTTCCCCCGTCCTTCCCCCCTCTCTCCCCATACACCCTCCCCTCCCTCCCCTCTCCATTCCTCCGTCCTTCCCCCTCTCTCCCCCCATACACCCTCCCCTCCCTCCCCTCTCCGTTCCCCCGTCCTTCCCCCTCTCCCCATACACCCTCCCCTCCCTCCCCTCTCCATTCCCCCGTCCTTCCCCCTCTCTCCCCCCATACACCCTCCCCTCCCTCCCCTCTCCATTCCCCCATCCTTCCCCCTCTCTCCCCATACACCCTCCATCCCTCTCCTCTCAGTTCCCCCGTCCTTCCCTCTCTCCCCATACACCCTCCCATTCCCTCCCTCCCTCCCCTCTACGTTCCCCCATACGCCCTCCCATCCCTCCCCTCCGTTCCCCCGTCCTTCCCTCTCTCTCCATACACCCTCCCATTCCCTCCCTCCCCTCCGTTCCCCCGTCCTTCCCTCTCTCTCCATACACCCTCCCATTCCCTCCCTCCCTCCCCTCTGTTCCCCTGTACACCCTCCCCACCCCATCCATCCCTCTCTCCCCCGGCCTTACCTGTGGCTGCAGGCTGCTCCAGTTCGAGTACTTGTGGTCTCCGAGAATCGGGCAGCCAAGTCCCAACGCGAGGTGCACCCGCACCTGGTGCTTCACCCCTGAGAGAGAGAGAGAGAGAGAGTCACAAATCACACGGTCACAGCCACTCACAGCACGAAAGGCCCACTTAAACCTCAAATTACGAGTCACCCTCTCCGTTACAAATCAAGTTTGTGTCAGGGACCGAAGACAACGGTCTTCCCAATATCTCACTGGAGGAAATTTCTGCTCCTCCAATACTGTCGGGCAAGCAGTGTGACAAATGAGGGACGGTGGAGGGGGTCGAGAGAGGTGGCAGTGAGGTAGAGACGGGTGTTGTCAGCGTACACGTGGAATCTGACGGCGTGTTTTCGGACGATGTTGCCGAGGTGCGGCAGGTCGATGAGAAACGGGAGGGGGCCAAGGATAGATCCTCGGGGTACTCCACAGGTAACGGTGCGGGAGAGGGACGAGAGGCCAGTGCGGGTGGTTCTCTGGCTATGACCGGAGAGGTTATAGTTGGGACCAGGCGAACGCAGTCCCACCCAGCTGGACGATGGAGGAGAGGCGATGGAGGAGGATGGTGTGGTCAACCGTATCAAACAGACAGGTCGAGAAGGATGACTCCCTTCTCCTCCTGCCCCCTCCCCCAATCCCGGAGTGACTCCCCCAAGTGATCAGGACTGGACGAAGCACAGAAGGTCGATCAGCTCCCGGCCCCATATTCGTCACCAAGTCAGCCGACTTCCACCTCCAGAACATCTCCGCCCCCGCCTCAGCCCATCTGCTGCTGAAACCCTCATCCATTCCTTTGTTACCTCCAGACTCCGAGACTATTCCAATGTTCGCCTGGCCCGGCCTCCCACCCTCCGTCACCATCAGCTCATCTAAAACTCCCGCTGCCCCCCGTATCCTAACTCGCACCCAGTCCCGTTCACCCATCACCCCGCTGTGCTCGCTGGACCGACATTGGCTCCCGGTCCGGGAACGCCTCGATATTAAAATTCTCATCCTCGTGTTCAAATCTCTCCATGGCCCTCGTCCCCTCCCTATCTGTTTTTTTTTTATTCGTTCACGGGATGTGGGCGTCGCTGGCGAGGCCGGCATTTATTGCCCATCCCTAATTGCCCCTTGAGAAGGTGGTGGTGAGCCGCCTTCTTGAACCGCTGCAGTCCGTGTGGTGACGGTTCTCCCACAGTGCTGTTAGGAAGGGAGTTCCAGGATTTTGACCCAGTGACGATGAAGGAACGGCCGATATATTTCCAAGTCGGGATGGTGTGTGACTCGGAGGGGAACGTGCAGGTGGTGTTGTTCCCATGTGCCTGCTGCCCTTGTCCTTCTAGTTGGTAGAGGTCGTGGGTTTGGGAGGTGCTGTCGAAGAAGCCTTGGCGAGTTGCTGCAGTGCATCCTGTGGATGGTACACACTGCAGCCACAGTGCGCCGGTGGTGAAGGGAGTGAATGTTTAGGGTGGTGGATGGTGTGCCAATCAAGCGGGCTGCTTTGTCCTGGATGGTGTCGAGCTTCTTGAGTGTTGTTGGAGCTGCACTCATCCAGGCAAGTGGAGAGTATTCCATCACACTCCTGACTTGTGCCTTGTAGATGGTGGAAAGGCTTTGGGGAGTCAGGAGGTGAGTCACTCGCCGCAGAATACCCAGCCTCTGACCTGCTCTCGTAGCCACAGTATTTATATGGCTGGTCCAGTTAAGTTTCTGGTCAATGGTGACCCCCAGGATGTTGACGGTGGGGGATTCGGCGATGGTAATGCCGTTGAATGTCAAGGGGAGGTGGTTAGACTCTCTCTTGTTGGAGATGGTCATTGCCTGGCACTTATCTGGCGCGAATGTTACTTGCCACTTATGAGCCCAAGCCTGGATGTTGTCCAGGTCTTGCTGCATGCGGGCTCGGACTGCTTCATTATCTGAGGGGTTGCGAATGGAACTGAACACTGTGCAGTCATCAGCGAACATCCCCATTTCTGACCTTATGATGGAGGGAAGGTCATTGATGAAGCAGCTGAAGATGGTTGGGCCTAGGACACTGCCCTGAGGAACTCCTGCAGCAATGCCCTGGGGCTGAGATGATTGGCCTCCAACAACCACTACAATCTTCCTTTGTGCTTGGTATGACTCCAGCCACTGGAGAGTTTTTCCCCTGATTCCCATTGTCTTCAATTTTACTAGGGCTCCTTGGTGCCACACTCGGTCAAATGCTGCCTTGATGTCAAGGGCAGTCACTCTCACCTCACCTCTGGAATTCAGCTCTTTTGTCCATGTTTGGACCAAGGCTGTAATGAGGTCTGGAGCCGAGTGGTCCTGGCGGAACCCAAACTGAGCATCGGTGAGCAGGTTATTGGTGAGTAAGTGCCGCTTGATAGCACTGTCGACGACACCTTCCATCACTTTGATGATGATTGAGAGTAGACTGATGGGGCGGTAATGGGCCAGATTGGATTTGTCCTGCTTTTTGTGGACAGGACATACCTGGGCAATTTTCCACATTGTCGGGTAGATGCCAGTGTTGTAGCTGTACTGGAACAGCTTGGCTAGAGGTGCAGCTAGTTCTGGAGCACAAGTCTTCAGCACTACAGCTGGGATGTTGTCGGGGCCCATAGCCTTTGCTGTATCCAGTGCACTCAGCCGTTTCTTGATATCACGTGGAGTGAATCGAATTGGCTGAAGACTGGCTTCCGTGATGGTGGGGATATCGGGAGGAGGCTGAGATGGATTATCCACTCGGCACCTCTGGCTGAAGATGGTTGCAAACGCTTCAGCCTTGTCTTTTGCACTCAAGTGCTGGACTCCGCCATCATTGAGGATGGGGATGTTTGCAGAGCCTCCTCCTCCAGTTAGTTGTTTAATTGTCCACCACCATTCACGACTGGATGTGGCAGGACTGCAGAGCTTTGATCTGATCCGTTGGTTGTGGAATCGCTTAGCTCTGTCTATAGCATGTTGCTTCCGCTGTTTAACATGCATGTAGTCCTGTGTTGTAGCTTCACCAGGTTGGCATCTCATTTTTAGGTACGCCTGGTGCTGCTCCTGGCATGCTCTTCTAAACTCCTCATTGAACCAGGGTTGATCCCCTGGCTTGTTGGTAATGGTAGAGTGAGGAATATGCCGGGCCATGAGGTTACAGATTGTGCTGGAATACAATTCTGCTGCTGCTGATGGCCCACAGCGCCTCATGGATGCCCACTTTTGAGCTGCTAGATCTGTTCTGAATCTATCCCATTTAGCACGGTGGTAGTGCCACACAACACGTTGGATGGTGTCCTCAGTGTGAAGACGGGATTTCATCTCCACGAGGACTGTGCGGTGGTCACTCCTACCAATACTGTCATGGACAGATGATTTTGCGACAGGGAGATTGGTGAGGACGAGGTCAAGTAAGTTTTTCCCTCGTGTTGGTTCGCTCACCACCTGCCGCAGGCCCAGTCTAGCGGCTATGTCCTTCAGGACTCGGCCAGCTCGGTCAGTAGTGGTGCTACCGAGCCACTCTTGGTGATGGACATTGAAGTCCCCCACCCAGAGTACATTCTGTGCCCTTGCTACCCTCAGTGCTTCCTCCAAGTGGTGTTCAACATGGAGGAGGACTGATTCATCAGCTGAAGGAGGACGGTAGGTGGTAATCAGCAGGAGGTTTCCTTGCCCATGTTTGACCTGATGCCATGAGATTTCATGGGGTCCAGAGTCAATGTTGAGGACTCCCAGGGCCACTCCCTCCTGACTGTATATCACTGTACCGCCACCTCTGGTGGGTCTGTCCTGCCGGTGGGACAGGACATACCCAGGGATGGTGATGGAAGAGCCTGGGACGTTGGCTGAAAGGTATGATTCTGTGAGTATGGCTGTGTCAGGCTGTTGCTTGACTAGTCTGTGGGACAGCTCTCCCAATTTTGGCACAAGTCCCCAGATGTTAGTAAGGAGGACCTTGCAGGGTCGACTGGGCTTGGTGTTTTGCCGTTGTCGTGTCCGGTGCCTAGTGGTCCAATGCCGGGTGGTCCGTCCGGTTTTATTCCTATTGTGACTTTTCGTAGCGAGATTTTACAACTGAGTGGCTTGCTGGGCCATTTCAGAGGGCAATTAAGAATCAACCACATTGCTGTGGGTCTGGAGTCACATATAGGCCAGACCGGGTAAGGACGGCAGGTTTCCTTCCCTGAAGGACATTAGTGAACCAGATGGGTTTTTACGACAATCCGGTAGTTTCATGGCCTCCATTACTGATACTAGTATTTTAATTCCAGATTTTATTTAATTAATTGAATTTAATTAATTGAATTTAAATTCCCCACCTGCCTTGGCGGGATTTGAACTCATGACTCTGGATTATTAGTCCAGGCCTACTGGATTACTAGTCCAGTAACATAACCACTATGCTACCGTACCCGGTATCTCTGCGCTCGTCAAATTCTGGCCTCTTGCGCATCCCCGATTCCCATCGCTCCATCATTGGCGGCCATGCCTGCAGCTGCCTCTCTCTCCTCCTTTAAGACGTTCCTGAAAACCTCTCTCTTTGACCGAGCTTTTGGTCACCTGTCTGAATATCTCCTCATGTGGCTCGGGGTCAGATTCTGTTTGAATACGCTCCTGTGAAGCGTCTTGGGGACGTTTTACTAAGTTAAAGGCGCTATATAAATGCAAGGAGTTGTTGTGTGAGAGAGAGTCTGAATGAGCGACTGGTTTCAGAATCCCAGATCTAAAAGATGGCAGGGCAGGTTGAGAAAGCGGTTAAAAAAGCAGACGGGATCCTGGGCTTTATAAATAGAGGCAGAGAGTACAAAAGCAAGGAAGTCATGATGAACCTTTATAGAACACTGGTTCGACCACAACTGGAGTATTGTGTCCAGTTCTGGGCACCGCACTTTAGGGAGGGTGCAGAAGAGATTTTCTAGACTGATTCCAGGGATGAGGGACTTTAGTTACGTGGATAGACTGGAGAAGCTGGGGTTGTTCTCCATGGAACAGAGAAGGTTGAGAGGAGATTTGATTGAGGTGTTCAAAATTATGTATAATCAAGACACCCTTCCCATTGGTGGAAGGGTCAAGAACTGGAGGACATTGGCCTTCATTGCAAGAGGATTTGAGTCCAGGAGCAGGGATGTCTTACTGCAGTTATACAGGGCCTTGGTGAGACCACATCTGGAGTATTGTGTGCAGTTTTGGACTCCTTATCTGAGGAAGGATGTCCTTGCCATGGGGGGAATGCAATGAAAGTTTACCAGACTGATTCCTGGGATGGCAGGACTGGTGTGTGAGGAGAGATTGGGTCGACTAGGCCAAAATTCACTCGAGTTTAGAAGAATGAGAGGTGATCTCATCGAAACATATAAAATTCTAACAGGACGAGACAGACGAGATGCAGGGAGGATGTTCCTGATGGCTGGGGGAGTCCAGAACCAGGGGTCACAGTCTCAGGATACGGGGTATGCCATTTAGAACCGAGATGAGGAGAAATTTCTTCACTCAGAGGGTGGTGAACCTGGGGAATTCTCTACCACAGAAGGCAGTGGAGGACGAGTCATTCGATGTATTCAAGAAGGAGATAGATATATATCTAAATGCTAAAGGGATCAAGGGATGTGGGGAAAAAGCGGGAACAGGGCACTGAGTTAGACGATCAGCCATGATCATTTTGAGTGGCGGAGCAGACCCGAAGGGCCTAATGGCCAACTCTTGCTCCTATTTTCTATGTTTCGATGACATAGATTTAAGGTGATTGGCAAAAGAACCCAAGGTGAGATGAGGAGAAACTTTTTTCCCCAGCGAGTGGTGAGGATCTGGAATGCACTGCCCGAGGGGGTGGTGGAGGCAGATTCAATCATGGCCTTCAAAAGGGAACTGGATAAGTACTTGAAAGGAAAAAACATACAGGGCGACAGGGATAGGCCGGGGGAGTGGGACTGGCTGGATTGCTTGTGCATAAAGCTGGAGCGAACTCGATGGGCCGAATGGCCTCTTCCTGACCTGTAACCTTTCGATGATTCTATCACTGTGCGTGTGTGGGAGTCTGAATGGACTCCTGGGACCTGATTCCCAGAGCTGGCCCATTCCTACCTGTGATGGGTTGAAGCTCCACCAAAGCAGAGGAGCTGGAACTTTCCAGAACTCTGTACTGTGTCACCGCACTGTGAGCAGCCCTGTCCTGACGGACTTTCACCATCGTCCCCTCCACATCTCCAACACGGAACAGAGGAGATAAGGCCATCTGTGAGAGAGGGAGAGAGAGAGAGGAGCTTTACTCTGTATCTGACCCTGTACCTGCCCTGGGAGTGTTTGATGGGACAGTGTAGAGGGAGCTTTACTCTGTATCTGACCCTGTACCTGCCCTGGGAGTGTTTGATGGGACAGTGTAGAGGGAGCTTTACTCTGTATCTAACCCTGTACCTGCCCTGGGAGTGTTTGATGGGACAGTGTAGAGGGAGCTTTACTCTGTATCTAACCCTGTACCTGCCCTGGGAGTGTTTGACGGGACAGTGTAGAGGGAGCTTTACTCTGTATCTAACCCTGTAACTGCCCTGGGAGTGTTTGATGGGACAGTGTCGAGGGAGCTTTACTCTGTATCTAACCCTGTACCTGCCCTGGGAGTGTTTGATGGGACAGTGTAGAGGGAGCTTTACTCTGTATCTGACCCTGTACCTGCCCTGGGAGTGTTTGATGGGACAGTGTCGAGGGAGCTTTACTCTGTATCTGACCCTGTACCTGCCCTGGGAGTGTTTGATGGGACAGTGTAGAGGGAGCTTTACTCTGTCTCTAACCCTGTACCTGCCCTGGGAGTGTTTGATGGGACAGTGTAGAGGGAGCTTTACTCTGTATCGAACCCTGTACCTGCCCTGGGAGTGTTTGATGGGACAGTGTAGAGGGAGCTTTACTCTGTATCTAACCCTGTACCTGCCCTGGGAGTGTTTGATGGGGCAGTGTAGAGGGAGCTTTACTCTGTATCCAACCCTGTACCTGCCCTGGGAGTGTTTGATGGGACAGTGTAGAGGGAGCTTTACTCTGTATCTAACCCTGTACCTGCCCCTGGGAGTGTTTGATGGGACAGTGCAGAGTGAGCTTTACTCTGTATCTAACCCTGTACCTGCCCCTGGGAGTGTTTGATGGGACAGTGCAGAGTGAGCTTTACTCTGTATCTAACCCTGCACCTGCCCCTGGGAGTGTTTGATGGGACAGTGTAGAGGGAGCTTTACTCTGTATCGAACCCTGTACCTGCCCTGGGAGTGTTTGATGGGACAGTGCAGAGTGAGCTTTACTCTGTATCTCACCCTGTACCTGTCCTGGGAGTGTTTGATGGGACAGTGTAGAGGGAGCTTTACTCTGTATCTAACCCTGTACCTGCCCTGGGAGTGTTTGACGGGACAGTGTAGAGGGAGCTTTACTCTGTATCTAACCCTGTACCTGCCCTGGGGGTGTTTGATGGGACAGTGCAGAGGGAGCTTTACTCTGTATCTGACCCTGTACCTGCCCTGGGAGTGTTAGATGGGACAGTGTAGAGGGAGCTTTACTCTGTATCTAACCCTGTACCTGCCCTGGGGGTGTTTGATGGGACAGTGTAGAGGGAGCTTTACTCTGTATCGAATCCTGTACCTGCCCGGGGAATGTTTGACGGGACAGTGCAGAGGGAGCTTTCCTCTGTATCCAACCCTGTACCTGCCCTGGGAGTGTTTGATGGGACAGTGTGGAGGGAGCTTTACTCTGTATCGAACCCTGTACCTGCCCGGGGAATGTTTGACGGGACAGTGTAGAGGGAGCTTTCCTCTGTATCCAACCCTGTACCTGCCCTGGGAGTGTTTGATGGGACAGTGTGGAGGGAACTTTACTCTGTATCTAACCCTGTACCTGCCCTGGGAGTGTTTGACGGGACAGTGTAGAGGGAGCTTTACTCTGTATCTGACCCTGTACCTGCCCTGGGGGTGTTTGATGGGACAGTGTAGAGGGAGCTTTACTCTGTATCTAACCCTGTACCTGCCCTGGGAGTGTTTGATGGGACAGTGTAGAGGGAGCTTTACTCTGTATCGAACCCTGTACCTGCCCTGGGAGTGTTTGATGGGACAGTGTAGAGGGAGCTTTACTCTGTATCGAACCCTGTACCTGCCCTGGGAGTGTTTGATGGGACAGTGTCGAGGGAGCTTTACTCTGTATCGAACCCTGTACCTGCCCTGGGAGTGTTTGATGGGACAGTGTAGAGGGAGCTTTACTCTGTATCTAACCCTGTACCTGCCCTGGGAGTGTTTGATGGGACAGTGTAGAGGGAGCTTTACTCTGTATCTAACCCTGTACCTGCCCTGGGAGTGTTTGATGGGACAGTGTGGAGGGAGCTTTACTCTGTATCTAACCCTGTACCTGCCCTGGGAGTGTTTGATGGGACAGTGTAGAGGGAGCTTTACTCTGTATCTAATCCTGTACCTGCCCTGGGAGTGTTTGATGGGAGAGTGTCTTTCTGCTCTGATCTGAACATGAGTAAATCACTGACCTTAAAATGTTTCCTTGGGCTGCTAACCTCCCTCTCGATCATGGGAATGTCGATCACACCTTCAGAGGGCACTGGTACACCGACGGTAATAACCCTGAGAGAGAATGAGAGACAGGGGGTTATTTACAGTTATACCCCACACACACAGGGACTGAGAGACAGGGGGTTATTTACAGTTATACCCCACACACACAGGGACTGAGAGACAGGGGGTTATTTACAGTTATACCACACACACACAGGGACTGAGAGACAGGGGATTATTTACAGTTATACCCCACACACACAGGGACTGAGAGACAGGGGGTTATTTACAGTTATACCCCACACACACAGGGACTGAGAGACAGGGGGTTATTTACAGTTATACCCCACACACACAGGGACTGAGAGACAGGGGGTTATTTACAGTTATACCCCACACACACAGGGACTGAGAGACAGGGGGTTATTTACAGTTATACCCCACACACACAGGGACTGAGAGACAGGGGGTTATTTACAGTTATACCCCACACACAGGGACTGAGAGACAGGGGGTTATTTACAGTTATACCCCACACACACAGGGACTGAGAGACAGGGGGTTATTTACAGTTATACCCCACACACAGGGACTGAGAGACAGGGGGTTATTTACAGTTATACCCCACACACACAGGGACTGAGAGACAGGGGATTATTTACAGTTATACCCCACACACAGGGACTGAGAGACAGGGGGGTATTTTCAGTTATACATCACACACAGGGACTGAGAGACAGGGGGTTATTTACAGTTATATCCCACACACACAGGGACTGAGAGACAGGGGGTTATTTACAGTTATACCCCACACACAGGGACTGAGAGACAGGGGGTTATTTACAGTTATACCCCACACACAGGGACTGAGAGACAGGGGGTTATTTACAGTTATACCCCACACACACAGGGACTGAGAGACAGGGGGTTATTTCCAGTTATACCCCACACACAGGGACTGAGAGACAGGGGGTTATTTACAGTTATACCCCACTCACACAGGGACTGAGAGACAGGGGGTTATTTACAGTTATACCCCACACACACAGGGACTGAGAGACAGGGGGTTATTTACAGTTATACCCCACACACAGGGACTGAGACAGGGGGTTATTTACAGTTGTACCCCACACACAGGGACTGAGAGACAGGGGGTTATTTACAGTTATACCCCACACACACAGGGACTGAGAGACAGGGGGTTATTTACAGTTATACCCCACACACACAGGGACTGAGAGACAGGGGGTTATTTACAGTTATACCCCACACACACAGGGACTGAGAGACAGGGGGTTATTTGCAATTATACCCCACACACAGGGACTGAGAGACAGGGGGTTATTCACAGTTATACCCCACACACAGGGACTGAGAGACAGGGGGTTATTTACAGTTATACCCCACACACACAGGGACTGAGAGACAGGGGGTTATTTACAGTTATACCCCACACACAGGGACTGAGAGACAGGGGGTTATTTACAGTTATACCCCACACACAGGGACTGAGAGACAGGGGGTTATTTACAGTTATACCCCACACACACAGGGACTGAGAGACAGGGGGTTATTTACAGTTATACCCCACACACACAGGGACTGAGAGACAGGGGGTTATTTATAGTTATACCCCACACACACAGGGACTGAGAGACAGGGGGTTATTTACAGTTATACCCCACACACACAGGGACTGAGAGACAGGGGGTTATTTACAGTTATACCCCACACACACAGGGACTGAGAGACAGGGGGTTATTTACAGTTATACCCCACACACACAGGGACTGAGAGACAGGGGGTTATTTACAGTTATACCCCACACACACAGGGACTGAGAGACAGGGGGTTATTTACAGTTATACCCCACACACACAGGGACTGAGAGACAGGGGGTTATTTACAGTTATACCCCACACACACAGGGACTGAGAGACAGGGGGTTATTTACAGTTATACCCCACACACACAGGGACTGAGAGACAGGGGGTTATTTACAGTTATACCCCACACACACAGGGACTGAGAGACAGGGGGTTATTTACAGTTATACCCCACACACAGGGACTGAGAGACAGGGGGTTATTTACAGTTATACCCCACACACACAGGGACTGAGAGACAGGAGGTTATTTACAGTTATACCCCACACACACAGGGACTGAGAGACAGGGGGTTATTTACAGTTATACCCCACACATGGACTGAGAGACAGGGGGTTATTTACAGTTATACCCCACACACAGGGACTGAGAGACAGGAGGTTATTTACAGTAATACCCCACACACACAGGGACGGAGAGACAGGGGGTTATTTCCAGTTATACGCCACACACACAGGGACTGAGAGACAGGGGGTTATTTACAGTTATACCCCACACACAGGGACTGAGAGACAGGGGGTTATTTACAGTTATACCCCACACACACAGGGACTGAGAGACAGGGGGTTATTCACAGTTATACCCCACACACAGGGACTGAGAGACAGGGGGTTATTTACAGTTATACCCCACACACAGGGACTGAGAGACAGGGGGTTATTTACAGTTATACCCCACACGCACAGGGACTGAGAGACAGGGGGTTATTTACAGTTATACCCCACACACACAGGGACTGAGAGACTGGGGGTTATTGACAGTTATACCCCACACACACAGGGACTGAGAGACAGGGGGTTATTTACAGTTATACCCCACACACACAGGGACTGAGAGACAGGGGGTTATTTACAGTTATACCCCACACACAGGGACTGAGAGACAGGGGGTTATTTACAGTTATACCCCACACACACAGGGACTGAGAGACAGGGGGTTATTTACAGTTATACCCCACACACAGGGACTGAGAGACAGGGGGTTATTTACAGTAATACCCCACACACACAGGGACTGAGAGACAGGGGGTTATTTCCAGTTATACGCCACACACACAGGGACTGAGAGACAGGGGGTTATTTACAGTTATACCCCACACACAGGGACTGAGAGACAGGGGGTTATTTACAGTTATACCCCACACACAGGGACTGAGAGACAGGGGGTTATTTACAGTTATACCCCACACACAGGGACTGAGAGGCAGGGGGTTATTTACAGTTATACCCCACACACACAGGGACTGAGAGACAGGGGGTTATTTACAGTTATACCCCACACACACAGGGACTGAGAGACAGGGGGTTATTTATAGTTATACCCCACACACACAGGGACTGAGAGACAGGGGGTTATTTACAGTTATACCCCACACACACAGGGACTGAGAGACAGGGGGTTATTTACAGTTATACCCCACACACACAGGGACTGAGAGACAGGGGGTTATTTACAGTTATACCCCACACACACAGGGACTGAGAGACAGGGGGTTATTTACAGTTATACCCCACACACACAGGGACTGAGAGACAGGGGGTTATTTACAGTTATACCCCACACACACAGGGACTGAGAGACAGGGGGTTATTTACAGTTATACCCCACACACACAGGGACTGAGAGACAGGGGGTTATTTACAGTTATACCCCACACACACAGGGACTGAGAGACAGGGGGTTATTTACAGTTATACCCCACACACAGGGACTGAGAGACAGGGGGTTATTTACAGTTATACCCCACACACACAGGGACTGAGAGACAGGAGGTTATTTACAGTTATACCCCACACACACAGGGACTGAGAGACAGGGGGTTATTTACAGTTATACCCCACACATGGACTGAGAGACAGGGGGTTATTTACAGTTATACCCCACACACAGGGACTGAGAGACAGGAGGTTATTTACAGTAATACCCCACACACACAGGGACGGAGAGACAGGGGGTTATTTCCAGTTATACGCCACACACACAGGGACTGAGAGACAGGGGGTTATTTACAGTTATACCCCACACACAGGGACTGAGAGACAGGGGGTTATTTACAGTTATACCCCACACACACAGGGACTGAGAGACAGGGGGTTATTTACAGTTATACCCCACACACAGGGACTGAGAGACAGGGGGTTATTTACAGTTATACCCCACACACAGGGACTGAGAGACAGGGGGTTATTTACAGTTATACCCCACACGCACAGGGACTGAGAGACAGGGGGTTATTTACAGTTATACCCCACACACACAGGGACTGAGAGACTGGGGGTTATTTACAGTTATACCCCACACACACAGGGACTGAGAGACAGGGGGTTATTTACAGTTATACCCCACACACACAGGGACTGAGAGACAGGGGGTTATTTACAGTTATACCCCACACACAGGGACTGAGAGACAGGGGGTTATTTACAGTTATACCCCACACACACAGGGACTGAGAGACAGGGGGTTATTTACAGTTATACCCCACACACAGGGACTGAGAGACAGGGGGTTATTTACAGTAATACCCCACACACACAGGGACTGAGAGACAGGGGGTTATTTCCAGTTATACGCCACACACACAGGGACTGAGAGACAGGGGGTTATTTACAGTTATACCCCACACACAGGGACTGAGAGACAGGGGGTTATTTACAGTTATACCCCACACACACAGGGACTGAGAGACAGGGGGTTATTTACAGTTATACCCCACACACACAGGGACTGAGAGACAGGGGGTTATTTCCAGTTATACCCCACACACACAGGGACTGAGAGACAGGAGGTTATTTACAGTTATACCCCACACACAGGGACTGAGAGACAGGGGGTTATTTACAGTTATACGCCACACACAGGGACTGAGAGACAGGGGGTTATTTACAGTTATACCCCACACACACAGGGACTGAGAGACAGGGGGTTATTTCCAGTTATACCCCACACACACAGGGACTGAGAGACAGGGGGTTATTTACAGTTATACCCCACACACACAGGGACTGAGAGACAGGGGGTTATTTACAGTTATACCCCACACACAGGGGCTGAGAGACAGGGGGTTATTTACAGTTATACCCCACACACACAGGGACTGAGAGACAGGGGGTTATTTACAGTTATACCCCACACACACAGGGACTGAGAGACAGGGGGTTATTTACAGTTATACCCCACACACAGGGACTGAGAGACAGGGGCTTATTTCCAGTTATACGCCACACACACAGGGACTGAGAGACAGGGTGTTATTTACAGTTATACCCCACACACAGGGACTGAGAGACAGGGTTTATTTACAGTTATACCCCACACACACAGGGACGGAGAGACAGGGGGTTATTTACAGTTATACCCCACACACAGGGACTGAGAGACAGGGGGTTATTTACAGTTATACCCCACACACACAGGGACTGAGAGACAGGGGGTTATTTACAGTTATACCCCACACACAGGGACTGAGAGACAGGGGGTTATTTACAGTTATACCCCACACACAGGGACTGAGAGACAGGGGGTTATTTACAGTTATACCCCACACACAGGGACTGAGAGACAAGGGGTTATTTACAGTTATACCCCACACACACAGGGACTGAGAGACAGGGGGTTATTTACAGTTATACTCCACACACAGGGACTGAGAGACAGGGGGTTATTTACAGTTATACCCCACACACACAGGGACTGAGAGACAGGGGGTTATTTACAGTTATACCCCACACACAGGGACTGAGAGACAGGGGGTTATTTACAGTTATACCCCACACACAGGGACTGAGAGACAGGGGGTTATTTACAGTTATACCCCACACACAGGGACTGAGAGACAGGGGGTTATTTACAGTTATACCCCACACACAGGGACTGAGAGACAGGGGGTTATTTACAGTTATACCCCACACACAGGGACTGAGAGACAGGGGGTTATTTACAGTTATACCCCACACACATAGGGACTGAGAGATAGGGGGTTATTTACAGTTATACCCCACACACACAGGGACTGAGAGACAGGGGGTTATTTACAGTTATACCCCACACACAGGGAGTGAGAGACAGGGGGTTATTTACAGTTATACCCCACACACACGGACTGAGAGACAGGGGGTTATTTACAGTTATACCCCACACACAGGGACTGAGAGACAGGGGGTTATTTACAGTTATACCCCACACACACAGGGACTGAGAGACAGGGGGTTATTTACAGTTATACCCCACACACAGAGACTGAGAGACAGGGGGTTATTTACAGTTATACCCCACACACACAGGGACTGAGAGACAGGGGGTTATTTACAGTTATACCCCACACACACAGGGACTGAGAGACAGGGGGTTATTTACAGTTATACCCCACACACAGGGACTGAGAGACAGGGGGTTATTTACAGTTATACCACACACACACAGGGACTGAGAGACAGGGGGTTATTTTCAGTTATACCCCACACACAGGGACTGAGAGACAGGAGGTTATTTACAGTTATACCCCACACACACAGGGACTGAGAGACAGGAGGTTATTTACAGTTATACCCCACACACACAGGGACTGAGAGACAGGGGGTTATTTACAGTTATACCCCACACATGGACTGAGAGACAGGGGGTTATTTACAGTTATACCCCACACACACATGGACTGAGAGACAGGGGGTTATTTACAGTTATACCCCACACACAGGGACTGAGAGACAGGGGGTTATTTACAGTTATACCCCACACACACAGGGACTGAGAGACAGGGGGTTATTTACAGTTGTACCCCACACACAGGGACTGAGAGACAGGAGGTTATTTACAGTTATACCCCACACACAGGGACTGAGAGACAGGGGGTTATTTACAGTTATACCCCACACACACAGGGACTGAGAGACAGGGGGTTATTTACAGTAATACCCCACACACAGGGACTGAGAGACAGGGGGTTATTTACAGTTATACCCCACACACACAGGGACTGAGAGACAGGGGGTTATTTACAGTTATACCCCACACACACAGGGACTGAGAGACAGGGGGTTATTTACAGTTATACCCCACACACACAGGGACTGAGAGACAGGGGGTTATTTACAGTTATACCCCACACACACAGGGACTGAGAGACAGGGGGTTATTTCCAGTTATACGCCACACACACAGGGACTGAGAGACAGGGGGTTATTTACAGTTATACCCCACACACAGGGACTGAGAGACAAGGGGTTATTTACAGTTATACCCCACACACACAGGGACTGAGAGACAGGGGGTTATTTACAGTTATACCCCACACACAGGGACTGAGAGACAGGGGGTTATTTACAGTTATACCCCACACACAGGGACTGAGAGACAGGGGGTTATTTACAGTTATACCCCACACACAGGGACTGAGAGACAGGGGGTTATTTACAGTTATACCACACACACACAGGGACTGAGAGACAGGGGGTTATTTACAGTTATACCCCACACACAGGGACTGAGAGACAGGGGGTTATTTACAGTTATACCCCACACAGGGACTGAGAGACAGGGGGTTATTTACAGTTATACCACACACACACAGGGACTGAGAGACAGGGGGTTATTTACAGTAAAACCCACACACAGGGACTGAGAGACAGGGGGTTATTTACAGTTATACCCCACACACACAGGGACTGAGAGACAGGGGGTTATTTACAGTTATACCCCACACACACAGGGACTGAGAGACAGGGGGTTATTTACAGTTATACCCCACACACACAGGGACTGAGAGACTGGGGGTTATTTACAGTTATACCCCACACACACAGGGACTGAGAGACAGGGGGTTATTTACAGTTATACCCCACACACACAGGGACTGAGAGACAGGGGGTTATTTACAGTTATACCCCACACACACAGGGACTGAGAGACAGGGGGTTATTTACAGTTATACCCCACACACACAGGGACTGAGAGACAGGGGGTTATTTACAGTTATACCCCACACACAGGGACTGAGAGACAGGGGGTTATTTACAGTAATACCCCACACACACAGGGACTGAGAGACAGGGGGTTATTTACAGTAATACCCCACACACACAGGGACTGAGAGACAGGGGGTTATTTCCAGTTATACGCCACACACACAGGGACTGAGAGACAGGGGGTTATTTACAGTTATACCCCACACACAGGGACTGAGAGACAGGGGGTTATTTACAGTTATACCCCACACACACAGGGACTGAGAGACAGGGGGTTATTTACAGTTATACCCCACACACAGGGACTGAGAGACAGGGGGTTATTTACAGTTATACCCCACACACAGGGACTGAGAGACAGGGGGTTATTTACAGTTATACCACACACACACAGGGACTGAGAGACAGGGGGTTATTTACAGTTATACCCCACACACACAGGGACTGAGAGACAGGGGGTTATTTACAGTTATACCCCACACACACAGGGACTGAGAGACAGGGGGTTATTTACAGTTATACCCCACACACAGGGACTGAGAGACAGGGGGTTATTTACAGTTATACCCCACACACACAGGGACTGAGAGACAGGGGGTTATTTACAGTTGTACCCCACACACACAGGGACTGAGAGACAGGGGGTTATTTACAGTTATACCCCACACACAGGGACTGAGAGACAGGGGGTTATTTACAGTTATACCCCACACACAGGGACTGAGAGACAGGGGGTTATTTACAGTTATACCCCACACACACAGGGACTGAGAGACAGGGGGTTATTTACAGTTATACCCCACACACACAGGGACTGAGAGACAGGGGGTTATTGACAGTTGTACCCCACACACACAGGGACTGAGAGACAGGGGGTTATTTACAGTTATACCCCACACACACAGGGACTGAGAGACAGGGGGTTATTTACAGTTATACCCCACACACAGGGACTGAGAGACAGGGGGTTATTTACAGTTATACCCCACACACACAGGGACTGAGAGACAGGGGGTTATTTGCAGTTATACCCCACACACACAGGGACTGAGAGACAGGGGGTTATTTACAGTTATACCACACACACACAGGGACTGAGAGACAGGGGGTTATTTACAGTAAAACCCACACACAGGGACTGAGAGACAGGGGGTTATTTACAGTTATACCCCACACACACAGGGACTGAGAGACAGGGGGTTATTTACAGTTATACCCCACACACACAGGGACTGAGAGACAGGGGGTTATTTACAGTTATACCCCACACACACAGGGACTGAGAGACTGGGGGTTATTTACAGTTATACCCCACACACACAGGGACTGAGAGACAGGGGGTTATTTACAGTTATACCCCACACACACAGGGACTGAGAGACAGGGGGTTATTTACAGTTATACCCCACACACACAGGGAGTGAGAGACAGGGGGTTATTTACAGTTATACCCCACACACACAGGGACTGAGAGACAGGGAGTTATTTACAGTTATACCCCACACACAGGGACTGAGAGACAGGGGGTTATTTACAGTAATACCCCACACACACAGGGACTGAGAGACAGGGGGTTATTTACAGTAATACCCCACACACACAGGGACTGAGAGACAGGGGGTTATTTCCAGTTATACGCCACACACACAGGGACTGAGAGACAGGGGGTTATTTACAGTTATACCCCACACACAGGGACTGAGAGACAGGGGGTTATTTACAGTTATACCCCACACACACAGGGACTGAGAGACAGGGGGTTATTTACAGTTATACCCCACACACAGGGACTGAGAGACAGGGGGTTATTTACAGTTATACCCCACACACAGGGACTGAGAGACAGGGGGTTATTTACAGTTATACCACACACACACAGGGACTGAGAGACAGGGGGTTATTTACAGTTATACCCCACACACACAGGGACTGAGAGACAGGGGGTTATTTACAGTTATACCCCACACACACAGGGACTGAGAGACAGGGGGTTATTTACAGTTATACCCCACACACAGGGACTGAGAGACAGGGGGTTATTTACAGTTATACCCCACACACACAGGGACTGAGAGACAGGGGGTTATTTACAGTTGTACCCCACACACACAGGGACTGAGAGACAGGGGGTTATTTACAGTTATACCCCACACACAGGGACTGAGAGACAGGGGGTTATTTACAGTTATACCCCACACACAGGGACTGAGAGACAGGGGGTTATTTGCAGTTATACCCCACACACACAGGGACTGAGAGACAGGGGGTTATTTCCAGTTATACCCCACACACACAGGGACTGAGAGACAGGGGGTTATTTACAGTTATACCCCACACACAGGGACTGAGAGACAGGGGGTTATTTACAGTTATACCACACACACAGGGACTGAGAGACAGGGGGTTATTTACAGTTATACCCCACACACAGGGACTGAGAGACAGGGGGTTATTTACAGTTATACCCCACACACAGGGACTGAGAGACAGGGGGTTATTTGCAGTTATACCCCACACACACAGGGACGGAGAGACAGGGGGATATTTACAGTTATACCCCACACACAGGGACTGAGAGACAGGGGGATATTTACAGTTATACCCCACACACAGGGACTGAGAGACAGGGGGTTATTTACAGTTATACGCCACACACAAAGGGACTGAGAGACAGGGGGTTATTTACAGTTATACCCCACACACAGGGACTGAGAGACAGGGGGTTATTTACAGTTATACCCCACACACAGGGACTGAGAGACAGGGTTTATTTACAGTTATACCCCACACACACAGGGACTGAGAGACAGGGGGTTATTTACAGTTATACCCCACACACAGGGACTGAGAGACAGGGGGTTATTTACAGTTATACCCCACACACAGGGACTGAGAGACAGGGGGTTATTTACAGTTATACCCCACACACACATGGACTGAGAGACAGGGGGTTATTTACAGTTATACCCCACACACAGGGACTGAGAGACAGGGGGTTATTTACAGTTATACCCCACACACACAGGGACTGAGAGACAGGGGGTTATTTCCAGTTATACCCCACACACAGGGACTGAGAGACAGGGGGTTATTTACAGTTCTACCCCACTCACACAGGGACTGAGAGACAGGGGGTTATTTCCAGTTATACCCCACACACAGGGACTGAGAGACAGGGGGTTATTTACAGTTATACCCCACACACAGGGACTGAGAGACAGGGGGTTATTTACAGTTATACCCCACACAGGGACTGAGAGACAGGGGGTTATTTACAGTTATACCCCACACACAGGGACTGAGAGACAGGGGGTTATTTACAGTTATACCCCACACACAGGGACTGAGAGACAGGGGGTTATTTACAGTTATACCCCACACACAGGGACTGAGAGACAGGGGGTTATTTACAGTTATACCCCACACACACAGGGACTGAGAGACAGGAGGTTATTTACAGTTATACCCCACACACAGGGACTGAGAGACAGGGGGTTATTTACAATTATACCCCACACACAGGGACTGAGAGACAGGGGGTTATTTACAGTTATACCCCACACACACAGGGACTGAGAGACTGGGGGTTATTTACAGTTATACCCCACACACACAGGGACTGAGAGACAGGGGGTTATTTACAGTTATACCCCACACACACAGGGACTGAGAGACAGGGGGTTATTTACAGTTATACCCCACACACACAGGGACTGAGAGACTGGGGGTTATTTACAGTTATACCCCACACACAGGGACTGAGAGACAGGGGGTTATTTACAGTTATACCCCACACACACAGGGACTGAGAGACTGGGGGTTATTTACAGTTATACCCCACACACACAGGGACTGAGAGACAGGGGGTTATTTACAGTTATACCCCACACACAGGGACTGAGAGACAGGGGGTTATTTACAGTTATACCCCACACACACAGGGACTGAGAGACAGGGGGTTATTTACAGTTATACCCCACACACAGGGACTGAGAGACAGGGGGTTATTTACAGTTGTACCCCACACACACAGGGACTGAGAGACAGGGGGTTATTTACAGTTATACCCCACACACACAGGGACTGAGAGACAGGGGGTTATTTACAGTTATACCCCACACACACAGGGACTGAGAGACAGGAGGTTATTTACAGTTATACCCCACACACAGGGACTGAGAGACAGGGGGTTATTTACAGTTATACCCCACACACAGGGACTGAGAGACAGGGGCTTATTTACAGTTATACCCCACACACACAGGGACTGAGAGACAGGAGGTTATTTACAGTTATACCCCACACACACAGGGACTGAGAGACAGGGGGTTATTTACAGTTATACCCCACACACAGGGACTGAGAGACAGGGGGTTATTTACAGTTATACCCCACACACACAGGGACTGAGAGACAGGGGGTTATTTACAGTTATACCCCACACACACAAGGACTGAGAGACAGGGGGTTATTTACAGTTATACCCCACACACAGGGACTGAGAGACAGGGGGTTATTTACAGTTATACCCCACACACACAGGGACTGAGAGACAGGGGGTTATTTACAGTTATACCCCACACACAGGGACTGAGAGACAGGGGGTTATTTACAGTTATACCCCACACACACAGGGACTGAGAGACAGGGGGTTATTTACAGTTATACCCCACACACACAAGGACTGAGAGACAGGGGGTTATTTACAGTTATACCCCACACACACAGGGACTGAGAGACAGGGGGTTATTTACAGTTATACCCCACACACAGGGACTGAGAGACAGGGGGTTATTTACAGTTATACCCCACACACACAGGGACTGAGAGACAGGAGGTTATTTACAGTTATACCCCACACACAGGGACTGAGAGACAGGGGGTTATTTACAGTTATACCCCACACACAGGGACTGAGAGACAGGAGGTTATTTACAGTTATACCCCACACACAGGGACTGAGAGACAGGGGGTTATTTACAGTTATACCCCACACACAGGGACTGAGAGACAGGGGGTTATTTACAGTTATACCCCACACACAGGGACTGAGAGACAGGGGGTTATTTACAGTTATACCCCACACACAGGGACTGAGAGACAGGGGGTTATTTACAGTTATACCCCACACACAGGGACTGAGAGACAGGGGGTTATTTTCAGTTATACCCCACACACAGGGACTGAGAGACAGGGGGTTATTTACAGTTATACCCCACACACACAGGGACTGAGAGACAGGAGGTTATTTACAGTTATACCCCACACACACAGGGACTGAGAGACAGGGCGTTATTTACAGTTATACCCCACACACACAGGGACTGAGAGACAGGGGGTTATTTACAGTTATACCCCACACACACAGGGACTGAGAGACAGGGGGTTATTTACAGTTATACCCCACACACACAGGGACTGAGAGACAGGGGGTTATTTACAGTTATACCCCACACACAGGGACTGAGAGACAGGGGGTTATTTACAGTTATACCCCACACACACAGGGACTGAGAGACAGGGGGTTATTTCCAGTTATACCCCACACACAGGGACTGAGAGACAGGGGGTTATTTACAGTTATACCCCACTCACACAGGGACTGAGAGACAGGGGGTTATTTACAGTTATACCCCACACACACAGGGACTGAGAGACAGGGGGTTATTTACAGTTATACCCCACACACAGGGACTGAGACAGGGGGTTATTTGCAGTTATACCCCACACACAGGGACTGAGAGACAGGGGGTTATTTACAGTTATACCCCACACAAGGACTGAGAGACATGGGGTTATTTCCAGTTATACCCCACACACAGGGACTGAGAGACAGGGGGTTATTTACAATTATACCCCACACACAGGGACTGAGAGACAGGGGGTTATTTACAGTTATACCCCACACACAGGGACTGAGAGACAGGGGGTTATTTACAGTTATACCCCACACAGGGACTGAGAGACAGGGGGTTATTTACAGTTATACCCCACACACACAGGGACTGAGAGACAGGGGGTTATTTACAGTTATACCCCACACACACAGGGACTGAGAGACAGGGGGTTATTTACAGTTATACCCCACACACACAGGGACTGAGAGACAGGGGGTTATTTACAGTTATACCCCACACACAGGGACTGAGAGACAGGGGGTTATTTACAGTTATACCCCACACACACAGGGACGGAGAGACAGGGGGTTATTTCCAGTTATACGCCACACACACAGGGACTGAGAGACAGGGGGTTATTTACAGTTATACCCCACACACAGGGACTGAGAGACAGGGGGTTATTTCAAGTTATACGCCACACACACAGGGACTGAGAGACAGGGAGTTATTTACAGTTATACCCCACACACAGGGACTGAGAGACAGGGGGTTATTTACAGTTATACCCCACACACAGGGACTGAGAGACTGGGGGTTATTTACAGTTATACCCCACACACACAGGGACTGAGAGACAGGGGGTTATTTACAGTTATACCCCACACACACAGGGACTGAGAGACAGGAGGTTATTTACAGTTATACCCCACACACACAGGGACTGAGACAGGGGGTTATTTACAGTTATACCCCACACACACAGGGACTGAGAGACAGGGGGTTATTTACAGTTATACCCCACACACAGGGACTGAGAGACAGGGGGTTATTTACAGTTATACCCCACACACAGGGACTGAGAGACAGGGGGTTATTTACAGTTATACCCCACACACAGTGACTGAGAGACAGGGTTTATTTACAGTTATACCCCACACACACAGGGACTGAGAGACAGGGGGTTATTTACAGTTATACCCCACACACAGGGACTGAGAGACAGGGGGTTATTTACAGTTATACCCCACACACACAGGGACTGAGAGACAGGGGGTTATTTACAGTTATACCCCACACACAGGGACTGAGAGACAGGGGGTTATTTACAGTTATACCCCACACACAGGGACTGAGAGACAGGGGGTTATTTACAGTTATACCCCACACACAGGGACTGAGAGACAGGGGGTTATTTACAGTTATACCCCACACACACAGGGACTGAGAGACAGGGGGTTATTTACAGTTATACCCCACACACACAGGGACTGAGAGACAGGGGGTTATTTACAGTTATACCCCACACACACAGGGACTGAGAGACAGGGGGTTATTTACAGTTATACCCCACACACACAGGGACTGAGAGACAGGGGGTTATTTACAGTTATACCCCACACACAGGGACTGAGAGACAGGGGGTTATTCACAGTTATACCCCACACACAGGGACTGAGAGACAGGAGGTTATTTACAGTTATACCCCACACACACAGGGACTGAGAGACAGGGGGTTATTTACAGTTATAACCCACACACAGGGACTGAGAGACAGGGGGTTATTTACAGTTATACCCCACACACAGGGACTGAGAGACAGGGGGTTATTTACAGTTATACCCCACACACAGGGACTGAGAGACAGGGGGTTATTTACAGTTATACCCCACACACACAGGGACTGAGAGACAGGAGGTTATTTACAGTTATACCCCACACACACAGGGACTGAGAGACAGGGGGTTATTTACAGTTATACCCCACACACACAGGGACTGAGAGACAGGGGGTTATTTACAGTTATACCCCACACACAGGGACTGAGAGACAGGGGGGTTATTTACAGTTATACCCCACACACAGGGACTGAGAGACCGGGGGTTATTTACAGTTATACCCCACACACAGGGACTGAGAGACAGGGGGTTATTTACAGTTATACCCCACACACACAGGGACTGAGAGACAGGGGGTTATTTACAGTTATACCACACACACACAGGGACTGAGAGACAGGGGGTTATTTACAGTTATACCCCACACACAGGGACTGAGAGACAGGGGGTTATTTACAGTTATACCCCACACACACAGGGACTGAGAGACAGGGGGTTATTTACAGTTATACCCCACACACAGGGACTGAGAGACAGGGGGTTATTTACAGTTATACCCCACACACACAGGGACTGAGAGACAGGGGGTTATTTCCAGTTATACCCCACACACAGGGACTGAGAGACAGGGGGTTATTTCCAGTTATACGCCACACACACAGGGACTGAGAGACAGGGGGTTATTTACAGTTATACCCCACACACAGGGACTGAGAGACAGGGGGTTATTTACAGTTATACCCCACACACACAGGGACTGAGAGACAGGGGGTTATTGACAGTTGTACCCCACACACAGGGACTGAGAGACAGGGGGTTATTTACAGTTATACCCCACACACAGGGACTGAGAGACAGGGAGTTATTTACAGTTATACCCCACACACAGGGACTGAGAGACAGGGGGTTATTTACAGTTATACCCCACACACAGGGACTGAGAGACAGGGGGTTATTTACAGTTATACCCCACACACAGGGACTGAGAGACAGGGGGTTATTTACAGTTATACCCCACACACAGGGACTGAGAGACAGGGGGTTATTTACAGTTATACCACACACACACAGGGACTGAGAGACAGGGGGTTATTTACAGTTATAACCCACACACAGGGACTGAGAGACAGGGGGTTATTTACAGTTATACCCCACACACACAGGGACTGAGAGACAGGGGGTTATTTACAGTTATACCCCACACACAGGGACTGAGAGACAGGGGGTTATTTACAGTTATACCCCACACACACAGGGACTGAGAGACAGGGGGTTATTTACAGTTATACCCCACACACAGGGACTGAGAGACAGGGGGTTATTTACAGTTGTACCCCACACACACAGGGACTGAGAGACAGGGGGTTATTTACAGTTATACCCCACACACACAGGGACTGAGAGACAGGGGGTTATTTACAGTTATACCCCACACACACAGGGACTGAGAGACAGGGGGTTATTTACAGTTATACCCCACACACACAGGGACTGAGAGACAGGAGGTTATTTACAGTTGTACCCCACACACAGGGACTGAGAGACAGGGGGTTATTTACAGTTATACCCCACACACAGGGACTGAGAGACAGGGGGTTATTTACAGTTATACCCCACACACACAGGGACTGAGAGACAGGGGGTTATTTCCAGTTATACCCCACACACACAGGGACTGAGAGACAGGGGGTTATTTACAGTTATACCCCACACACACAGGGACTGAGAGACAGGGGGTTATTTACAGTTATACCCCACACACAGGGACTGAGAGACAGGGGGTTATTTACAGTTATACCCCACACACAGGGACTGAGAGAAAAGGGGTTATTTACAGTTATACCCCACACACAGGGACTGAGAGACAGGGTTTATTTACAGTTATACCCCACACACACAGGGACTGAGAGAAAGGGGGTTATTTACAGTTATACCCCACACACACAGGGACTGAGAGACAGGGGGTTATTTACAGTTATACCCCACACACACAGGGACTGAGAGACAGGGGGTTATTTACAGTTATACCCCACACACACAGGGACTGAGAGACAGGGGGTTATTTACAGTTATACCCCACACACACAGGGACTGAGAGACAGGGGGTTATTTACAGTTATACCCCACACACACAGGGACTGAGAGACAGGGGGTTATTTACAGTTATACCCCACACACACAGGGACGGAGAGACAGGGGGTTATTTACAGTTATAACCCACACACAGGGACTGAGAGACAGGGGGTTATTTACAGTTATACCCCACACACACAGGGACTGAGAGACAGGGGGTTATTTACAGTTATACCCCACACACACAGGGACTGAGAGACAGGGGGTTATTTACAGTTATACCCCACACACACAGGGACTGAGAGACAGGGGGTTATTTACAGTTATACCCCACACACAGGGACTGAGAGACAGGAGGTTATTTACAGTTATACCCCACACACAGGGACTGAGAGACAGGGGGTTATTTACAGTTATACCCCACACACAGGGACTGAGAGACAGGGGGTTATTTACAGTTATACCCCACACACACAGGGACTGAGAGACAGGGGGTTATTTACAGTTATACCCCACACACACAGGGACTGAGAGACAGGGGGTTATTTACAGTTATACCCCACACACAGGGACTGAGAGACAGGGGGTTATTTACAGTTATACCCCACACAGGGACTGAGAGACAGGGGGTTATTTACAGTTATACCCCACACACAGGGACTGAGAGACAGGGGGTTATTTACAGTTATACCCCACACACACAGGGACTGAGAGACAGGAGGTTATTTACAGTTATACCCCACACACAGGGACTGAGAGACAGGGGGTTATTTACAGTTATACCCCACACACACAGGGACTGAGAGACAGGGGGTTATTTACAGTTATACCCCACACACACAGGGACGGAGAGACAGGGGGTTATTTCCAGTTATACGCCACACACACAGGGACTGAGAGACAGGGGGTTATTTACAGTTATACCCCACACACAGGGACTGAGAGACAGGGGGTTATTTACAGTTATACCCCACACACACAGGGACTGAGAGACAGGGGGTTATTTACAGTTATACCCCACACACAGGGACTGAGAGACAGGGGGTTATTTACAGTTATACCCCACACACACAGGGACTGAGAGACAGGGGGTTATTTACAGTTATACCCCACACACACAGGGACTGAGAGACAGGGGGTTATTTACAGTTATACCCCACACACAGGGACTGAGAGACAGGGGGTTATTTACAGTTATACCCCACACACACAGGGACTGAGAGACAGGAGGTTATTTACAGTTATACCCCACACACAGGGACTGAGAGACAGGGGGTTATTTACAGTTATACCCCACACACACAGGGACTGAGAGACAGGGGGTTATTTACAGTTATACCCCACACACACAGGGACGGAGAGACAGGGGGTTATTTCCAGTTATACGCCACACACACAGGGACTGAGAGACAGGGGGTTATTTACAGTTATACCCCACACACAGGGACTGAGAGACAGGGGGTTATTTACAGTTATACCCCACACACACAGGGACTGAGAGACAGGGGGTTATTTACAGTTATACCCCACATACAGGGACTGAGAGACAGGGGGTTATTTACAGTTATACCCCACACACACAGGGACTGAGAGACAGGGTGTTATTTACAGTTATACCCCACACACAGGGACTGAGAGACAGGGGGTTATTTACAGTTATACCCCACACACAGGGACTGAGAGACAGGGGGTTATTTACAGTTATACCCCACACACACAGGGACTGAGAGACAGGGGGTTATTTACAGTTATACCCCACACACACAGGGACTGAGAGACAGGAGGTTATTTACAGTTATACCCCACACACAGGGACTGAGAGACAGGGGGTTATTTACAGTTATACCCCACACACACAGGGACTGAGAGACAGGGGGTTATTTACAGTTATACCCCACACACAGGGACTGAGAGACCGGGGGTTATTTACAGTTATACCCCACACACACAGGGACGGAGAGACAGGGGGTTATTTCCAGTTATACGCCACACACACAGGGACTGAGAGACAGGGGGTTATTTACAGTTATACCCCACACACAGGGACTGAGAGACAGGGGGTTATTTACAGTTATACCCCACACACACAGGGACTGAGAGACAGGGGGTTATTTACAGTTATACCCCACACACAGGGACTGAGAGACAGGGGGTTATTTACAGTTATACCCCACACACAGGGACTGAGAGACAGGGGGTTATTTACAGTTATACCCCACACACAGGGACTGAGAGACAGGGGGTTATTTACAGTTATACCCCACACACAGGGACTGAGAGACAGGGGGTTATTTACAGTTATACCCCACACACAGGGACTGAGAGACAGGGGGTTATTTACAGTTATACCACACACAGGGACTGAGAGACAGGGGGTTATTTACAGTTATACCCCACACACAGGGACTGAGAGACAGGGGGTTATTTCCAGTTATACCCCACACACAGGGACTGAGAGACAGGGGGTTATTTACAGTTATACCCCACTCACACAGGGACTGAGAGACAGGGGGTTATTTACAGTTATACCCCACACACAGGGACTGAGAGACAGGGGGTTATTTACAGTTATACCCCACACACACAGGGACTGAGAGACAGGGGGTTATTTACAGTTATACCCCACACATACAGGGACTGAGAGACAGGGGGTTATTTACAGTTATACCCCACACACAGGGACTGAGAGACAGGGGGTTATTTCCAGTTATCCCCCACACACACAGGGACTGAGAGACAGGGGGTTATTTACAGTTATACCCCACACACAGGGACTGAGAGACAGGGGGTTATTTACAGTTATCCCCCTCCTACCAGTATTTCTTGGTGACCTGGTGTGTCTTGAACTGGTGGTGTAGAGCCTGTGCTGATTTCTGGTCCCTGGTCAGGATCAGTGTTCCCGTGGTGTCCTTGTCAAGGCGGTGACAGATGTGCAGGGGCTCTGCCCTCATCCCGTCCAGCATCTTGGCCAAGATGGGCAGGACGTCTCGGATGCTGGTGCCCATCCCCGATCCGGCTACGGAGAGAGGGGTTGGGGGTGTGGGAAGAGAGGGGATAGAGAGAACGGCAGGGAAAATGATTGGATGATACCCTGATACCCCCCGGGATAGTTAGAATCACCCGCCCCCGTCCCCTGGGAGAGTTTGAATCACTCCCCCCACCCCACCCTCACAGATAGCGTATGTTAGATACAGAGTAAAGCTCCCTCTGCACTGTCCCATCAAACACTCCCAGGGCAGGTACAGGGTTAGATACAGAGTAAAGCTCCCTCTACACTGTCCCATCAAACACTCCCAGGGCAGGTACAGGGTTAGATACAGAGTAAAGCTCCCTCTACACTGTCCCGTCAAACACTCCCAGGGCAGGTACAGGGTTAGATACAGAGTAAAGCTCCCTCTCCACTGTCCCATCAAACACTCCCAGGGCAGGTACAGGGTTAGATACAGAGTAAAGCTCCCTCTACACTGTCCCATCAAACACTCCCAGGGCAGGTACAGGGTTAGATACAGAGTAAAGCTCCCTCCACACTGTCCCATCAAACACTCCCAGGGCAGGTACAGGGTTAGATACAGAGTAAAGCTCCCTCTACACTGTCCCGTCAAACACTCCCAGGGCAGGTACAGGGTTAGATACAGAGTAAAGCTCCCTCTACACTGTCCCATCAAACACTCCCAGGGCAGGTACAGGGTTAGATACAGAGTAAAGCTCCCTCTACACTGTCCCATCAAACACTCCCAGGGCAGGTACAGGGTTAGATACAGAGTAAAGCTCCCTCTACACTGTCCCGTCAAACACTCCCAGGGCAGGTACAGGGTCAGATACAGAGTAAAGCTCCCTCTGCACTGTCCCATCAAACATTCCCAGGGCAGGTACAGGGTTAGATACAGAGTAAAGCTCCCTCTACACTGTCCCATCAAACACTCCCAGGGCAGGTACAGGGTTAGATACAGAGTAAAGCTCCCTCTACACTGTCCCGTCAAACACTCCCAGGGCAGGAACAGGGTTAGATACAGAGTAAAGCTCCCTCTACACTGTCCCATCAAACACTCCCAGGGCAGGTACAGGGTTAGATACAGAGTAAAGCTCCCTCCACACTGTCCCGTCAAACACTCCCAGGGCAGGTGCAGGGTTAGATACAGAGTAAAGCTCCCTCTGCACTGTCCCATCAAACACTCCCAGGACAGGTACAGGGTTAGATACAGAGTAAAGCTCCCTCTACACTGTCCCATCAAACACTCCCAGGGCAGGTACAGGGTTAGATACAGAGTAAAGCTCCCTCTGCACTGTCCCGTCAAACACTCCCAGGGCAGGTACAGGGTTAGATACAGAGTAAAGCTCCCTCCACACTGTCCCATCAAACACTCCCAGGGCAGGTACAGGGTTAGATACAGAGTAAAGCTCCCTCTACACTGTCCCATCAAACACTCCCAGGGCAGGTACAGGGTTAGATACAGAGTAAAGCTCCCTCTACACTGTCCCATCAAACACTCCCAGGGCAGGTACAGGGTTAGATACAGAGTAAAGCTCCCTCGACACTGTCCCATCAAACACTCCCAGGGCAGGTACAGGGTTAGATACAGAGTAAAGCTCCCTCTACACTGTCCCATCAAACACTCCCAGGGCAGGTACAGGGTTAGATACAGAGTAAAGCTCCCTCTACACTGTCCCATCAAACACTCCCAGGGGTGGGGGGCCAGTCTGGACTCTGACCCCGTTGCCCCCACCCCCAGTACCCGGTGCTGTACCTTCCATCGGGACCCCGTAGGGTTTGTCGATCACCACCAGTTCCTCGTTGTTCAGAAGGAGGCTGTTCCTCAGGACCTTTGCCAGTACGTTTGGGTGGACTCTTTGCAGGGGCTGGGTGAGGCGTTTCAGCTCCCGGACACGGCCAGACAAGGGCGTCCCCGCCTCCTCGGGCTGCGGGCAAAGGGAAGACAAGAGTGAGATCTGTAATCATCCAACACTCACACTGTCTTAACCCCCAAAAGGGGCAGGAGCGCAGGGGAGAGGGGCACTGCCTGCTCAGGTACTCGGCAGGAAAGGATCAGGTTCATCGCCGGCCTGTGCCGAGTTATGAGGAGATTTTAGGACAGGTGACCAAAAGCTTGGTCAGAGGGTGGTTTTAGGGAGCGTCTTAAAAGGAGGAGAGAGAGTGGAGAGGTTTAGGGAGGGAATTCCAGAGCTTCGAGCCGAGTCAGCATCAGAACAGAAGAAATAGGAGCAGGAGTAGGCCATTCGGCCCCTCGAGCCTGCTCCGCCATTCAATCAGATCATGGCCGATCTTCAACCTCAACTCCACTTTCCCCCCTCCCCTTGATTCCCCTCGAGTCCAAAAATCTATCAATCTCAGCCTTGAATATATTCAATGAGTCGAACCACTTCCCCTTGACATTCAACGGCATTACCATCGCCGAATCCCCCACCATCAACATCCTGGAGGTCACCATTGACCAGAAACTTAACTGGACCAGCCATATAAATACTGTGGCTACAAGAGCAGGTCAGAGGCTGGGTATTCTGCGGCGAGTGACTCACCTCCTGACTCCCCAAAGCCTTTCCACCATCGACAAGGCACAAGTCAGGAGTGTGATGGAATACTCTCCACTTGCCTGGATGAGTGCAGCTCCAACAACACTCAAACAGCCCGCTTGATTGGCACCCCATCCACCACCCTAAACATTCACTCCCTTCACCACCGGCGCACCGTGGCTGCAGTGTGGACCATCCACAGGATGCACTGCAGCAACTCGCCAAGGCTTCTTCGACAGCACCTCCCAAACCCGCGACCTCTACCACCTAGAAGGACAAGAGCAGCAGGTACATGGGAACAACACCACCTGCACGTTCCCCTCCGAGTCACACACCATCCCGACTTGGAAATATATCGGCCGTTCCTTCATCGTCACTGGGTCCAAATCCTGGAACTCCCTTCCTAACAGCACTGTGGGAGAACCTTCACCACATGGACTGCAGCGGTTCAAGAAGGCGGCTCACCACCACCTTCTCAAGGGCAATTAGGGATGAGCAATAAATGCTGGCCTCACCAGCGACGCCCGCATGCCATGAACGAATAATTAAAAAAAATCCACAGCCCTCTGGGGTAGAGAATTCCAAAGATTCACCACCCTCTGAGTGAAGAAATTCATCCTCATCTCAGTCCTGAATGGCCGACCCCTTATCCTGAGACTATGCCCCCTCGTTCTAGACTCTCCAGTCAGGGGAAACAATCTCTCAGCATCGACCCTGTGAAGCCCCCTCAGAATCTAAATGTTTCAATGAGATCGCCTCTCATTCCTCTAAACTCCAGAGAGTCTCGGCCCATTCTACTCCATCTCTCCTCATAGGACAACCCTCTCATCCCAGGAATTAATCCAGTGAACCTTCGTTGCACCGCCTCTAAGGCGAGTATATCCTTCCTTAGATAAGGAGACCAAAACTGTACACAGTACTCCAGGTGAGGTCTCACCAAAACCCAGTACAATTGTAGTAAGACTTCCTTACTCTTGTACTCCAACCCCCTCGCAATAAAGGCCAACATACCATTTCCCTTCCTAATCGCCTGCTGTACCTGCATGTTAACTTTCTGTGTTTCTTGTACAAGGACACCCAAATCCCTCTGAACACCAACATTTCTTAGCCTCTCAGCTTTTAAAAAATATTCTGCTTTTCTATTTTTTTCTACCAGAGTGAATAACCTCACTGAAGGCAGCTGAAGGCACGGCCGCCAATGGTGGAGCGATGGGAATCGGGGATGTGCAAGAGGCCGGAATTGTAGGGGTGCAGAGATCTCGGAGGGTTGTCGGGGGCTGGAGGAGGTTACAGAGATAGGGAGGGGGGAAAGGGCCGTGGAGGGATTTGAACACGAGGATGAGAATTTTAAAATCGAGGCGTTCCCGGACCGGGAGCCAATGTCGGTCCAGCGAGCACAGCGGAGCGATGGGTGAACGGGACTGGGTGTGTGAGTTAGGATACGGGGGGGGCAGCGGGAGTTTTAGATGAGTTGAGGGTTACGGAGGGTGGAAGGTGGGAGGGCGGACCAGGAGAGCGTTGGAATAGTCCGAGTCTGGAGGTCACAAAGGGCACGGGGTGAGGGTTTCAGCAGCAGATGAGCTGAGGCAGGGGGCGGAGACGGTTTTGGTGATGGAGGTGATACAGGGTGAGGGGGACATCCGACCATTGCCCTGCCCCCTCGACCACCACCAACGGGGGAGGGGAGGCAACGACAGGGTTCACCCAACGGGCTGCCCCCTCCCCTCCCCACCACCGACCCTTTCCAGAACCTTCCCCTGCCCCCTCCCTCCTCATCGACGGATCTTTTCCAGAACCTTCCCCTCCATCCTCCTCCTCCTCACCACCGACCGACCCGTTCCAGACCCTTCCCCTCCCTCCATTTTTGTCTATGGGGGGGGGGGGGGGGAGGGAGGAATGCAGCCGCCACCATTTTGATTCCCTCCTTCATCTGACGTCAGCACCAACTGCCGTCTGACGTCACGGCGAGCCCCTGTGACGTCACGGCGAACCCCTGTGACGTCACGCCACCAACCCCCCAAACCGAAAGACACGCAGACGCGTTGACGTCACGCAGCCGCCTGAACCCCCCCCA